>NW_009211021.1:553-51654 GCF_000690835.1 Fulmarus glacialis
TTCTGACTCCTATTTCATGCTTAAAAAAAAAAAAAAAAAAGACAACCACCAACATGCCAGAAGCCACCTGTGTCCCCCAGAAATCAATGGAGACTCATTGAAGATTCACTCAGACAGAAGGGGAGCAGGGTTTACCCCGGCTGCTGGTTTATCGAGGACGGCTCCCGGCTCACCCGGCCTCTTTGGCTGACCCCGGAGGAGGGAGAGCCCCGGCGGGCAGCGCTGGGGCTGTCCTTGAGCCACCCAAGGTGGGTGCGTGGCTGCCAGTGAAGACTCTTTTCTGGGGACTCTTAGGCTGCACAAGCCGTGGTCCGGTTTCAGGGTCTGCGCTGCAGTTTTGGTTTAACACGGATGCCGGGCAGGACCCTCCTGCCCTGCACAGCCGGAGCTTGCTAAAGCCCTGCCAGCCGCCCCGCAACAGGACCAGGCACTGGGGTGACAAAGGCACCTCTGCAAAGGCAGATGACAAAAGCACCATGACAGCCTCAAACTGCAGTCCCCAGATGAAAAAAAAAAACATTACTTTGTGTATTAGAGGCATAGGTCTGTCCCACCTTGCTGCAAAGTAGACCTGCACTCTGCAGAAAACTGGTTTTTTTTTCAGCAAAACAAGCTTCTGCAGCAGAGATTTGAGACACAAGAGGCAGATAGCACAGAACAGTTGCTGCCTTGCCCACTGCGGGTGCCCAGCCTGCTTTAAGGCATTACCATTTATGCTGCTGTGATTTGAGCTACTGAACTAATGAGTAAAAGCATCCCGGCTTTCCAGCTCTTGAACCCCAACAGCAGCTGCTTTTAGAGCAGAGGTGGGACATAACCAGCACGGGGGGAGCGGTTGCCCGAGCCCCCTCCTCGCCCCGGTCCCTGGGGAGCGCAGGGATGCTCTGTCCCCGCAGGAGCTCACCCCGGGGACAGTGGGGTCAGTTGTCCCCAGCTGACTTCCAGCATAGCACAAAACGGCTCGGTTAAACATCAAACCTCACTGTAAATAATTAATTCCTTGAAAGCTAAACAAAGAGAATCCAAAATGACAAAACTCTGACACCGTTTCCTCACCGTGCTCTGAAAAAGGTATATTGAAAAACTGAGATGGGGAAACACCAGTAATAATAATAACGATCTAATCCATAATCTCAATCTCAAATCCTCTTTCCCAGAGACAGTTGGAGGCCCATCCTCTCCAGGAAAACGATGAAGATTAAGCATTCCTAAATCAGGTCATTGCAAGGGAAGTTTATGCTCTACCGAATCCTGTTATTACTGGTAGGTGTGTGCAAGCCAAGGGTGGGGAAACGCGGGGCTCTGCCTGCGGCTGGTGCTACCCAAAGCACCACAGTTGAGTCACTTATTCTTCAGACCCCCCTTATTGCCATGCTATGGACACTGTCATCAAGCATCCCAGTGCCTATGAATTAAAAAATTGTGTATTTCTGCATCCTGCAGATTCTTCCTCACCTACTTACCGGTGCCAGTCGCTATTCAAAGAAAACTCCCAAGGATTCCCCAAAATTCCCGAAGTTGGTGCTGCCTGCCGAGGACAGCACCTGCCGGTGATGCTCATCCTCTCACTCATTCAAACACAGGCACCCGCACTCGCAGACACAGACGCTCGCTCACGCAGACACACTCGCTCTGTACATCATGTACTGGTGTCCATAGGTCAGTATTTCCACCATACCCAAAACATTTATTTCTCCAAAACTATTGCTAATGACAATGGATACATTTTGTTGCCCCAGTATGGATTTAACATTTCCAACACGTATACTCCTAATACTGTACAATACTGTACCAAAAGGAAAAAAAGGGTGTACCTCCATATTGTACAGAGTTATATATACAAAGTACAATTTTACACAGTTTAATATATACACCATATATATATTGGTGTAGAAGACATGAAACAATGGAAACTGTTTTAGCAAGAACATTCCATCCCACCATCAAACAACTGCTGTTAATAAAAACCCAAAACCCAATGCACCATACGAGCCTGAGCCCACTATTGCAGGACTGAGGTTTCAGACCAACAGTGAAAACAAAGATTTCTAGACTTCGCGACCGAACTTTCCTACAGTACAGCAGAACCATGACACCACTGTGATCCTTTAAAATGCGTCAGAGATGGTTTTCAATAATTGCCCTATTTTGGCTACATAGAGCTGGTCTGTTGAAGAACCTGCTGCTCACAAGTATTGCTCCAGCAGTTTGGCACACTCACGAGTCCAATCCCTTTGGACTCCGGTTATTCCAATTACAGGACTCTGCCTGGAGAGAAAGGCTGGTGAAGTCCGCTTCAGAAGTAAGGTTACTATAGTGCCTTTAAAAGGAAGGGTCCATCTATTATTTCCATTGCAAACTGCTAAATATTTACCCTGTATGAAGCTTGGTATATCAAGTATTAGTACAGTAGGGAGCTGCCCTCACTCTCCACCTTCACCTCTTTTTGGCCCATCGTTGAAAAACAACACTCTCTTGTCTCAAACCATGTTACAGGAAGCACAAAATATAACAGGAAAAAAAAAAAATTTCTTACATTTTCCAGGCCTTGAATTGCTGTTTTGGCATCTCTAGATCCACCAAAATAGACTCCCAGAACCAAGCCTGGAAAATAATTCATCTGCCTTCTGGCAGGGCGGTCAGCGGAGGCAGAGGTGAGCGATCAAAACCGCCCCTGCACCGCTGGACCATCCCGGCCCCGTCGGAGCCTCGGCGGGCACAAGGCAGTGGGTCAAGTATTTTTTTTTTTCAAGTACCAGGTTGTTGCACACACACAGAGACAAGCAGAAAGCTGATCAGAGAGAGGATTACCTTCGAAAGTGATATGTAAGCTCAAACCCCAAAGTTCAGTCCAGAGCGCCAGTAAGTGCTGGGCGTTTTCCCAGACCCGGAGGCTGGAAGCGTCCTGCAGGGAACGACGTTCACCCACGAGAGAACATCGCTGCCTTCCGCGAAGGCCTCTAGTGCTGCCAGTCCGCTAAAGAAACAGTTTTATGTCTATAACTGCATTTGTGGGATGTTAGCCAAGGGCAGATAAGCCCACAAAAAGGCTCATTATTTTTTGTGAAAACTAAAAATCTCAAAATAAATCAATCCCCAGCTTGTTAAACCCATTTTCTGTTCTGGACAGGCTCATTAGTTATGGGAGTGCCCAAACGCTTCTGTTTTCCTTTTTTTTTTTTTTTTAAAGCAGTTTTCCTAACTTGTGGTTCATAGGCCAGTGAGTAAATGTATTTATACTTTGCAGCACATCCCTACACAGTCAGGCCTTGATCCTGCCAAGCGCAGGTACCCCTGGCCTGGCCCACTAAACCAGCACCACACACTTGATCTCGGAGGGGTAACGGGCAGAGGCTGCTCCTGTGCTCAAACTCAAGCCTGTGCTCACCGATGTGCTGGACAGGGGCCCGATAGCTCAACGTCTTACCGATCGATCAGACAAATTGTCTCGATGGGTATTTTTCCATCGTTACTGTTGCCTTACCAGCAAACTATGCCCTGCTGAGAGCATAATCTCCTTTAAGTGTTCCCTCAATACGTATTTCATCAGGCGACAGAGCATTCCAGTCTATCGGGTACACGTATGTAAAGCATCTGAAATGCTAACTAGAGACATTTATTCCTATTGAAGAACATCTCTCAAATGCTTAACAAATCCCCAGACCTATACAATGTTCAACTGAATTTGAGGTTTTGACACACAGAAGAAGAGAAATAAGGCAGCAAACTCCATCTGCAATGACCTCTTTTGTCTTAATATTGCTAGAGCTCTTCCAAGCGCACAGGCGAACAGCCGAGCGACTGCTCACCCTGTACCAACTGCAAGGTGGGGAACTATAACAGATGGAATTTCTTGCCAAACTGAAGTGTTTTGATTCAGTAAATAAATTTATGAGAACTCGGTTACCTTAACCTACTTTTGTGCAAGAGCAATCTTGCCTTAAAAAAAAAAAATTAAAAAAAAAAAATAATCAACAAAAACTCCCAAAACCCAACATATGAGGTATTCATCACAGGAAACCCAAAGACTCTTTTTGAACAGGTATCAAAATACATACATATACAACAATTTTTTTCTGCTGTCACAGTGCACTCTAATTATTTAATCACTTTCATTGCAACAAAATATCCAGTACAGATAAAGTGAGAGAGTTTGATCATGTCCCACTGCTTTGACATGAAGAACAAATTTACAAGTTATAAACTGCGAGCCTTTGGATTACCTTAGAGAGGCAGAAATTTAGCAATCGTTAAAGCACACTGCTCAATTCCCAACTAGGGGAATAAAACATAAAAGGTTAGAGCTTCAGAAACTATTAAGATTGATCACCTAAAATTGTATTTTATTTTAAAAGTTTTGCTTTGGATTATTTCAATCCAACATCTGATGAACAAGAATCCTTTGTTCATACAAAGCACTATCAAACAGACATATGTTATTCCAGTTATCAAACACTTCTTGTCTTTATATTTGACACAAACATTACATAAAAGTCATGAAAGAGAATTTCCATGGAAGAGCTAATATTTCTTCTGAATATGAAGTAACATTGATACCTCCCCAAGCAAACCACTGTGTCGTACTTGTCCACTCTACATTGGTCTCTTCTACAAGATGCCCACTGGTTTTGCAGGGAGCAGTGCCAACATTTCCAGTTTCTCCTTCCCACCTCTCCTGCAACGACTGGTCATAAAACACTTGTGGCAAATGTTCTCTCAGCCTTGTATGTTCACAGAGTGAAGCAGACAAGCTACAAGTTTCCTTTTTTTGCTTTTTTATTCTCCCGTCTGTGTGTGCGTGTGTGAATTTTCTGCTGGCTGGCCAGACCCAGAGCACGTGGAAGAGGAAGGACGATCTTCAGCCTGCCATATTGCTTGCTGTAAGTGTAAGTGTCAATCACAGTGCACACCAAAATTCCAGTTGAGTTGCTCAATATACAGGTTATCCTGCTAAGCATATTCCCCTTGACAGTAGGATTGTCCCAGAGCTGTGGATGCTAGAGATAAGCACAGTAATTCATATACAGACAGTTGCTGTTACAGTAACCTGAAGTCTTTTTTCTCTCTTAATTTCCATTCATACTTCAGACCTTGAAGACAGAAAAGAGCATCTCCTCCAAATGTGCTGTGCGTGGCTGGACACTTAATTCTTAGAAACATGAATGCTAGGCATAAAAATATAAAGAAAATAAGGCATTACAAATGAGTCGAAGTAAATTTACAGAGAACCTGCTCTTGACACAGATTAACTTTGGTCATTCATGACCAAAAAGAAAACAAAACCAAGAACTCCTTACTTAAAGTAAATGCCAGAAAGTTCTGCCTGAGCAAAAAATTACAAGTTTATTTCTATTTTTCCCCAAAAGAACAAGTGATTCCTTGGTGGTAGAAGTCCATCAGAACCTGAGAGCAAAGGTTGCTGGTCGCACTGTTGGGGATCTTCCCCTGCGAGAGGAACAGGGTAAGGTCCAGTGACAGTCACACACGTACCGCGGTGCTTCCCAAGGGGAACTGCTGCTACAGATCAGCTAAGGAAAAACAAATAATAAGAGTGTTCTCACTAAAATCTTTCCGTGTTCCCCAATTTTCATATGTTCTTAAATTTAGGGCACAGAGAAAGTTGGTCTTTTCGAAAACCATCATTAATATGGATATATTACATCTGTAGAGATGGGGGTGTGCGTGTGGGGATGGACAGGGACACAGTAAAACCCTGTTCATTTCTCGGAGTAACATCCTAAATGAATCAGAAAAGTACATTGAAGAAACTGTTCTTAGAAATGTAAGTTTTGTTTCTTCTTTTTTAATTACTAAGTGCCAATTAAAACGACATTGCAGTCACAAGGAACCTAAGTGTGAGAAACCCACAAATTTAAAAGAAACTCAGCTACGCGGGAGAGGAAAATGACTTTTCTTATCCTGTCCTTGCCTGAATTTATTTGATGAAAACATAAGATGTGCAGCTTTTTCTTAAATCCCAGAAAAGTTTGGGAACAAGGTGAACTGAGGGTCAGTCAGTCTCCTCTCTTGCAGGACCGCGAGGTCTTCTTTACCATTGTAAGTGGCACATGCCCTTTTTTTTTTTTTTTTTAAATTAAATAAATGTTAGCCTTGTGGAAAATTCTCAGTGGAGTACAAAAGAGTTCATGCAGCCTGCTAGTGGATGAAGCATTTGCTGCCTACCATATAAATACAAATACTAAGAATTCATTCACATGTCTGCGGAGTCCTACGGAGGCATGCCGGACTACCAACGAACATGTAGGGAAGCCACTCCAGAAGCTGCATGCTGTCACGTCACCGTCCCCAGCAGCGTTTCCTACACGGCTCTATAAGAGCAGAGATCCCTAAAGCAGTTCACAGCAGTCACAGCCACTGATCGAAGCATTTGCAACCAGAAAGAGGGAGAAGATACAAAGCTTGAGAACTTCTGATTGAAGTTTTTACAGTGCTTTGTAAACTGGGATTTTGGTAAGGATCCATCTTGATACATGATCAAAACAAGAACGTGTGCGTTAGCAAATGAACTCCCATCAGAGTACGCTTAGTTTTCAAAAGTTAACTTGTTTTTACATTCAGTCTCCCGAGACCACACACCACATCATAGCCTACGGGCTGAAAATTACACTGAAAAACAATAAAGCTGTTTTTCAATATGGGAGAGCAAAGGGGGAAAACAGCTAGATTGTCCATAAGCAACAACTGGGCTCTTTCTTATGCTCCTAAACCTCAGGAACATGTTTGTTTATATTTCCACAGACACATATTACGTATAACTCCACAAAATCTAAGAGTGTTCCAGAGTAAACTATTTTTCATGACAAGTGTCGACTAAAGGATGAGGTTGGATGGCCAAGAGCTTTGGCCCTGGGTGGAGGAATGGGGAAGCAAACAAACAAAACCAGAGGATGTGATGGACGTCGAGACAGACCCTTAACCACCGTGGCACCAGCGGGCGACGTAATAATAATAATAATGCACAAGAAACAGGCATGTCCAAGCTCCACGTAACCAGTGGCACCAAAACATGCAATAGACTAAAATCTATCCTATTGTTTCTCTGTGATAAATGAAACACAGAATATATAAGTCACTACACCAGTATTCAAAACATGATGCCACTGAATATTTCCTTCAGTGGCCAAACACTTGAACAAGGCATCAACCAGAAACCAAGATCCGACTCATCGTTTTTTGTGTGTTTTCCTCCTCAGCTTCACAGTGACCCGATACTGGATTTCCTAAGCGTGGCATGAACTGTTTTGCCTTACGAACATCACTGACGGGTACATGGGACGAGGTTGTTACCACTTAGTTTACTCCCAGGAAGCGCTCCCAGCAGTAAGTAGCAGTTCACAACTAACCTTCAGCAAAAGTCCAAAAAAACTAGTTAAATAGGAATTTTAATGTCTTTAACAGAGTCTCTTCATCTGAAACAACAAAGTTACATCCACAGAGCAGCATCAAGTTTATCAGACAGTACAGGACTTGTCAGTAGGCTGCTGAGATGCAGAGGAGGCAACGCTGGGGCTCGTGGCGTTTGTTTTGGGGAAAACTGTAGGCTTCGGCCGAGTTGCCGGAGGTTTCACCTGGGTGGCCATTTTGACCGACTTCACTGGCCTGAAGGTGCACGGTATGTCGCCGGCTGTGCTAGCGCTGCGCTGGAAAGCTGGTTCAGTGTCCTTGAGGATCTGAGTGTGCAGAGGGCTGGAAGGTTCAGAGGTGGGGGCCACCACTGGAGACGTTTTCAAAGGTTCCAGGGTGTCGAGGACAACATCTGGCGTGTGCTTTACGCTGCTTTGCCTTTCCAGCTCCCGCAGCTCGTTCAGAGCAGAGTTCATAGTAGCTTCAATATCCTGCAAACAAAAAAGAGAAACCAAGTGACTAACAGAACCCAGGCACATAAATACAGAGATAAAAGTCAGTCTTTGAGAACGATGTATTTGTTTTCAGCCTGTAAACACCAACGCTCAAATCAACTGGTGGGTCAAGGACCTTTAGGTGTCAAAGTGAAACCCAGGCCAAACTACACAGCATTACATACTGAAGCCAATAAGCAGTAATACTTTCCATCAACAGGGAGCAAAATAATTGCTAGCACTTTCTCAATGCTAATCTGGTCCTTTACTGGTCCTGATGCTGCTCAGACTTCAAAGATGAGTACAATCACAAAATGCAGCAATGAACAGCAAAGCATGTGATTCAAAGTATTAGGATCCATTCTTGTACTTTATTTGGCACGTGAGAGTCAAAAGAGTAAATTCTTGAAGAAAGGACTGATGATTTTGACACTGGTTGATGGGCCACACACCAAATGCTGAAATCCTTGTCTGTTCTCGCTGCCTCATTGGTTTTCCTGCTGTCCGAGTTGTCTTCCCTTCCCAGAAAGGTATTACACGGGACTCAAAATTTTAATGTTTTAGAAAACACAGAAGATATCAGAAACATACATAGAAATTCAAGTTGGCACTTCTCCTTCCTCTTATAAAATATTACAGTTATTAACAAATAAATATAAAGAGAACTGAGATAAAAACATGGCTTTTTTTGTTCTCAGCTGTAGCAGGACCTACATGTTTGCTACAGCCTGTGCTGTGGAACCCACTGGTGCACAGAATTCACTGGAGAGCAGAAGAGCTCAGCCTTTCTGTGACTCACAGTTTGGCTACAGCTTCTTAGCTTCCTCAGAGGTTTTTCAGGGGGTGGGGAAGGTAAATCAGTCAAGGAATGGTGGAAGAAACCAGAGACAGTAATCCGACACCTCCAAGTCTATCTTGAGGCCAGGCAGATTTTACTTATGAAGTTAGGGAAAATATGTAAAATGCATGATGATTATTAGATGGTGTTTGAACAGATACTACAGGGCAAAGAGAAACACTAATTTAACACAGCTTTCCCCCTCCCCTCCTCTTTTCTTTTTTTTTCCCCTCCTCTTTTCTTTTCCCCCCCAGACTCTTCTCCAGTGAAAACAATGGAGTTAACATTCTGGCAAAAAGAGGAGACAGAACAACTTGAGTTAGAGCTTAATTGCGAAAACAAAGAAACTGATTTATGTCAACCAAAGCCTTGGAAGGACAATGAAATATGAAGACAACAAGAACTGAGTATTATAATTCCACTGGAATAAATGGGCTGAAGATATTCATAACGGCAAAATACAACTTTCCATCAGAGTATGTATCGGATTTTTATTTGGACCTTATTCATTACTTGACATTGCTGTTTTGTCAATAAAAATTATGTTTAATTTTCACATATCTTCCCCCAGCTCTTTAGAAACCTACAAACTCCTGAACCAGAGAAGGCAGAGAAGTCAGGTCTCCCAGGGCTGGCTTTGTAATCCGAGACCCAAGCATTCCTTGGCTTTAGATAGATCCATTGCATACTGAAAACAGTTGGTATAGGCAACATACATGTGCAGGCACATCTAACAGCTTGGAGTGGGAGAAAGGGAAGATCCTTCATGGAAGAAGGAAATCTGTAACTTCTACATCATTCACCCCATTAGTAGCTGTCACTTGTTCAAATCTAAGTCTGACTTTCAATTATTTTCTGTTCTACTTGTGAAACCACAGATGCACGGATGCAAAGACACCACTTGCGTTTTTGTTACCAACAGTCACTGCTGTGGCCAGTTACAGTCCCAGACACAGGAACTGGGCAGATCTCTGCATATGGAGATGCAGAGAGTATGCAGTGAGAGGAAGAATCTCTAAAAACCCGTCTGTCTCAAAATTAGCAAAGATGAAGAAAAATACTAAGGACACCTTTCTCTTTAAGCTGCAGAGAAGGAATTTGAGAAGACAGTTTCCTTGTTGTCTGGTCAGTGTGTGGAGTCAGTCCCAAAAGCAGAACTCTTTGCAATGTTAAAACACAGCTGCATGTGCATCGGTAGCCTGCCCTCATTTTCAAGGCACTTGTCTAAGTAAATAACTAATGAAAACTAGCAGTATTATGTTCAAAGTTGGTTTCTAATCACACACTGAACCCTGTAAGCATATAAAGATGCCACTGTGAGCACTGTACAACTCAGCAGCCTGCTTTTATTTTGACTGTACTACTCCATATGCTTCCAATGTCTAACCACAGGCAAGTTTGTACAACTGACAGGAAAACGTTAAATTGACACTAAATACTTTACTTTTCTCATGTCTTGAAGTTATGATTGTTTAATTTTTTGCTGACAGCTTTGGAATCTGTGTAACTTTCTGAAATGGACGTTTTTATTGTTGAAACTAAATTCTGAATAATGAACAGGGCCAAGTTTTTATGGAGGAAGGACCTGACTGTTTATCTTCACTCATGAAAGCAGCCTCAGTGACTTGAACAAAGTGAGGTTGAAAGACTAGACTCAAGCTGTGGAGTAAGTTCATATCGCGTTGCGAGAAGGGAATGGATACGAGATTAAATCAGATTTTGCATTAAAACATTTCATTGTATCCAACGTCCTTTAAGTTTCCAAACCAAATCTTTAAGGCAAAGCACTCCTATTTACCTGTGCAATAACTTCAGGGTCCATGGGCCGATGGTTATTGAAGCTCTTGGACCTCCCTGCTGTCACAGTTTTCCGGATCTGCGGGCTGTCTATCCTGTTCTTCAGAGACGAGTGTCGGCTGATAGAATTGAGGCTGCCGTGGCCACTGATGGAGCATTTATCTGGAACCTCCTTGGGAAGACTTTGGCTCATAATGGGCTGAGATGAGGGTCTGGAACCGGCTATAGCTCCTGGGGAGGCTGGTTCTGCCATTGAACTACCTAGTCCATGGCTGTCACTTTGACGGAAGGCTCTTCTGATGCTGCCTGACTCTGGTTTCTTTCTTTGCCTTCAGTCACAAAAGCAAAACAAGTCAATACAAGCAGGTACACATAACGGGCTGTAATTTGAAGATATCCCCCCAAAACAACACAGAGGACAATGGGAAGAGACATAAAGGTACCCAGGTTACAAATACACCCAGGAGTTATTGTGAAACAGTAAAATTATAAATCATTCCAGTTTAACACTTCTAACAACAAAACTGAGTTTCTGGCAGCTGTGCACATTCATAGCAAAACCAGAAAACTTGGATGGAATGTAATTAACTTAGTCAAGAAGAAAAGAAATTATATTTGAACAAAAAAAACCCTCTGTGCCATCAACAGGTTTTGATGATGTGTTTTTATTACATTAGAAGAGCAGAGCTACAATTTTTGACTGGAGGACACAGTATAAGTCTACTAAGCTCCTGGCCCAAGGCATCAAGTTATTATTTTCAGAGATTGGCAAGCAAAGAACCCCATAGTTTGAGGTTAATGATCATTTCCAGTATTTGCTGGTGGTAATAGATGTTTCTTTTTCATTGCTTTAGCAGGACCATGAGGCATTATCTATGTAGGGCTACTGATATAACAAAAGATGATGTCAAATGGATGAGCTGGTCCAAACAATTTAGTTTCTACCCCAGCACCATGTGGTCTGACAGCACAATTCCATTCAAATCATATGAAGGCCAATGCAGCAGAATACTTTATGCCATAGGTCTGAAGCTTGGCATCCATTATACAGGGAAGGATCCATTTATATATAGCACCAGCCCCATGAATAACTGCAAGAAAGTGTTAACTCCAGTAGGATTTTGGCATCCAAATAATAATTCAGTGGGTGGCACAACTGTCATTGCGAAACCATCTGATTTAATTTTGCCCAAGTCTGTTCACACATAGGTCAGAAGATTCATTCCTAAAGAAAAAACAACAAAATGAGTCTTATGCTACTATTGCTAAATATCAGTTTCCCTAGTAAAGGGAAAAAAACTGGAGTGGACATTACCCAGGCTTCTTAAAAACACTACATACAACACTACCAAAACCAGCAGATGGTGAAGCTCCAACACAGCTCTGTTCGTTATACAAATCATTCCATAACTGGCAGAATGGCATACTTCATTGGCTCATACAATAAATATCATAAAAGAAAGCCCAGATCCCAAGCTGATGCAGATTAACATAGCTTCACTGATATCAATGGAGCTCTGCCGACTCCCATGAACTAAGGACCAGGCTCTGTGTAGGACATTAGCAGGTCCAAACCTTTAAAAAGGATGCATTTCTGCTAATACCTTTATAGACCACATTCTGTTCAATTAACTGAAGGTTAAAAATATCCACTCCCATAAAACTGTAATTATCATATTAATATCTTCACTGCACAATAGAGAGACGTGAGTTTTTTTAATACTAAGGAAATAATCAGAAAGATATGGGGGATAAGTCTGCTTTAAAATAATTAAATAACAGATCAAGAAATTTAGTCTGTTACTAGCATAATTTCCCAGTTTTTTTATTATGTTGAGTGTTGGCTAAAGTAACATTTCTGGTTGAGGAGATAAAGTCAGAGCAACAGGGAGGTGTGTTGTTTCACTGCAAGCATATGGTTAGTAACCTAAGGTGAAAAGTGCTGGAGAAACAAAAGAGTGTTACAGGCAATACCAGATGGTGGGACTTAAGGTATGTCAATTAGCACAAAATGTAACACTAGTTTCTGAAGAAATTGTCCCCCACCCCGTAAAACAAAACATGTTAAATGTAAACGCGACATAACAAATCACAGAACATAACAAGGAATGGGAACACACAATTACAAGAACTCACTCCGCTATTCCCCTCCCTATCTCTGTGTGCTTAGCTTATAAAATAGGGCATATTTGGGAAAACGGGAACAGATGGCACCTTGGGGATAGGAAAGAGAAGCCAGTGAGATTTTAAATGAGCATTGGCCACACTGGTGACAGAGAGAGAGAGGACAGCAAAATGTGAGCAAGTTAGAAGAGAGGGAAGCAGAGAATAATGGTGGCAGCGCTCATTAGCTAACCTTTTTCAGGGAAGGAAATATTTCACTGGACTCATCACCAAGATCTTTACAGTTAAGTAAAATAACGCAAGGCTGTTCTTACTTGTTGATGTTTGCAAGGTAAATATCTGCGACGTGACCCCCACTTGGGCAACTGGCACCAGCTCTAGCAGTCACTTTTTCTTCCGGTGGCTCAGAATTTATTTCTATTTCAGACTTCGGACTGGATCTTTCAGAGATACCATCCTCACTAGGAAGGAGGAGGGAAGGAAATCACAACCAAAACAGGACCAACAGCACTGAATTTCAAATACAGCACTGTGTATGTAAACATACATACAGGTCAACAGCACTGTGCTAGCATCTTTCTCTTAAGAATCATTATGTATCTTTCAAATGAGAGCGCCTGATTTCTGTGAGCAACCTGGAGATCCCAGCTCTGCATCTTTAACAGGCTGGCAGCACCAGAACAATTTTTATATCGTGCCTCCACATACGTGGACACCTACGCCTCTGCGGAGCTCTGCTTGTTTCAAGAGACTCCCTTCTTGCAGGGAAGGTCGAAGGATGAACTCTCCCCACCTGGTGTCAACATCTTGACACAAACACTCCATTCCACACCTGAGTTTTAAGCAAGCCCATCTTGCAGATGGGCTTAAAGTGTAACATACGTGTCTTGAACGACGATATACTGATGAGGAATAAGGCCGTCAATTCCATTGTGGCGTCCCTCCCACCAGTCATCTGAGGCCCGCTGATAGAGTAAGAGAGAAGCTCCTTTTTTAAAGGACAGCTCTCGTGCAGTCCTGCCAATGTAGTCGAACTTCGCTATTGCTTCTATGGGCTCACACTCTAGGAGATAGAAGGGAATAAACAATAATTCACTAAACACTTGGGCTCAGGTAAGTATTCAACAGTTTAAACCTACCATAAAACAGCTTATGACGAGAGCATGGAAGGGGATAAAGGTCGCTTCTCAAGGCAGCAGAGGGTTGAAGCAGTAAGATTCAGAGGGGAACCCCTATAATATGAGGATGTTGCAATTTCAGCATTTACCTAATCTCAGTGTGGTGGACACATTCACATTTTCCAAGTCATAAACCCACTTACAGCAATTCAAGTGTACAAAGATAGAAGTGGCAATGGCAAAATTAGTATCTCATTAAAATAAAAAAAATTCAAAGCTGGGTAGCAATCAGATATTTTCCAGACAAAAATCTGCCTATGGTACGCTTTCTTAAAGGCAGCTAAACTAAACCTCCTGGGCAGGCAAGCAGGAGTTGTTATGAGCATTTAGGGAGGGAAACATCCTCCAATTCCAAGCTGCTTCAGAAATAAAGCATCTATTCAGAAGGAAATTTCTGCTGCCTGTGAGGTTCACCTGACCCAGGAGACCAGATTCTGGCACCGTGGGAGGCCGTGCTATTCATCGAACTGTCATGGAAGCTAACGAAAACATTCAGTGCCTCCACCGCTGCGGTTTGTGCAGTGATCAGGAGAGCAAGCAGCTCCCCCGGGTGCCGTACAGCTGGGCTGCACTGTGCACGCCGAGCACAGCGGCACTGCGCTTGGAGCTGCACAACGTGCTCCAAATCTGACTGCTCCTACTTGGAAAGCTCACAGAAGAACTACAGCCATGCTGTGTCTGCAACCAGCCACTAATCCGGGTCCCTATAGGACTCTGATTTTATACAGAGGGACAATATGGGCCTTTAGACACTCAGGAAAATCAGTATGAAATTCACGTGGATTATTTTTAAGACTTAGAAAAATCTGCCATTGGTTGAGTCTAAATGTATATTAAGCCAGCTCCCAATTCTCGGCAGGAATCAGGGGAACGGAGATGAGCTCAACCACACAGCCCCAGTGGACTTCAGCCTCTAATTACTTTAAAGGAGCTTTAACACAGCCAAGCAGTCTATGGAAATTGAGTTCTTTCCTGGAGAAAGAGATTTGTGGTTCCTCTTCATGGACAAGGAAAGATACGCCATTTCATGCAGAGATCAAGAAGCTTCTACAGTGCAAGAGCCAGCCAAAAAGGAGTGGAAGGCCAAACATGAGCCACAGCTTTTACAATTATTCCTTGGGACAGCATACTCTCAAGAATTAGGTCTCCAAGGCTGCCCATAGGCAGGCAAGGTAGTAGCTGGGCTTGAGAAAATATATAGTGCAAATCCATCTGAGTGAGCTGATGCTGCAGTACCACCATCTCATCAGTCGGTCTGAGAGCTGAGCAGAAGCATCCCCCACCAAAGAGCCCCATCAGGATCTGTAGTTACGAAGCACGAAGTGACCGAGCGCTGAGGGCAATCAGCAACAGGATCTGCTAGATCAACTCCCCAACAATTAATTTCTCCATTACGAAACCAGACAGCTCAGAATTCTGTCAAATCACACATTTCAGGTAAGCCTGTGGTCAGCCTCACATGAATCCCGTTATCAGCCCTCAGCAACCAGCAAGAGATTTGCAAGGGTGAGAAAAGCCTGGCCCATGCTTGCAGCTTGCGATAGCCGCCTCGCTCCAGACTCCCCAAAGCACATGGTTATCTGGTTTTGGCTCCTTCTTTCCTCTCGCTTGTTTTGCCTCTGGAGCCAGCTTCTTCATAACACTAAAAAAAACGCTAATGCTGTTTTTCGGTGTCCCCCTCCATTTATGAAGGGGATGGGAGTGTGGTTTTGTAAATTCCATCTGTTTCATTAAGAAGTGTTTATTGTTCCAGATGAGTGCGGCACTCAGGTTTCTTATGTTTCCAATTTGCTTTTTAGGACTCTGGCTTTCGTCCAGAGAAGTGATTTTAGACTCTAATTTCCAGTAGCTTTTTCCTACTACACTTATGCTCAGAGAAGAAAGCTGTGCGAATAAAGAGCAATAAGGCTAAGCCAAACAATTATCCCTGCCAGTCTGACAGCCTGTGCAGGAAAGCAGCAGTTTAAAATCTTTCCACTCATACACGTAATTTAATGAACACACGACCTGCTTGTCTTTCAGCATTTCTGACCTCTTATGCCTGTCTCAAACCGGAGTGTCCGCTCACTCGTACCCTGAGGCTGATGATGAACAGGACGGATGCTCTGCAAAACACAACCTCTCCCCCTGCCCCAAAACTGATTCCTTCCTTCAGTGAGGGTGGCTGGGGTGACAGCTTTATTTTGAGAGGACTACTGCCAGCCTCACGAAAGAGCTAAAGGAGCAAGTGCTTGATCACATCTAAAGACTGAAGGAGTGAGAAAAACCTAAGAACATCCATCCCACTGAGTCGTGGAGTTGTACACTGCACTTCCGACAAGTATGTCCGAGGTGTGACACTGCTCCGCTCAATTACAAGGACGTGAGACTCCTTAGTGAACCAGACCTTGCTGCTCCCTCAAAAAGATAGAGGCCCAGCTCCCCCCTCTGCTTTGGTGCCAAATGCTCCCTCCCAAATGCTTCCTATGGAATATTCCATGTAGGTTGCAGAACTCCATCCAAAATGCCTCCAAATTTTACCTTGCTCAGGGGCCCCACGCAACTAGTTCCAGGGGCTGTAAAACAGTGTCCTTCTCTAATCTCTAACTGCTCTTTTTCCCATCATTGTGCCCTCGCAGCTACATGAGCAATCTAAAAATCCCATACAGAAACAATGCAAGTACACCATGTGTTTGAGCCTGCAGGCTTTAGTCCCAGGCTTTACAGATGTGGGAAGAATTAGCCTTTCCTTTATTACAGCAACAAAATTGCTCCTTCTTTAGGTACAAACTCAAAACCGACATGTTTTCATGCATTTTTAAGAAGCTAACACTTTTCAGAAAGAACACTGTTCAAGACAGACGGCGAACTCATGGCTCATTCCCGTAGGCTTTGTGTTTCCTCCCAACAACCTTGGTGAGGAGTCGCTGTGACAGTGCTTGACCTTGCTGAGGGAGAACTGATTTTACAGCGTTTCTAGCAGTGCTCAACATCGTTTCCTTTGTTATTGGTGTGTGAACACCATGAAGCCAGCAGGAGCACAGCAATGCCATGGGAAAGGTTTGTTAGGCAATTGCTGGAGGAAAGAGAGCAAAAAGCAACACAGGAGCACATGGCAGGGCTATCGAGCAAATTCCTAAAGATCAGCTCAAAAAGGATGCCACCTAATTTTAATGTATTGCTACCTTCCTGCCTTTACAACTGAGGCCATCACAAGTAAAAACACCGCAGAACTTACTTAAGACAATTGTAAGGGGCCAAAATCCAAGAATAAAACCATATTCTGTCCTGTTTTGGTCAGTCTGCTTTACATCCAGTATTCTGGGGGTCACCGTTTCACATCAGTAACGTAATCTTTTCCTCTGCTCTGCACAGAGCTCACTTGCAGCTATTTCCCCATCACAGAAAAAGGCTTTGGAAGTATCAACAACAGACACTCCAAGACTGCGGTGTCACCTCTTCCTTAGGAAATATCGTGAAATTCTCAGCGTTGGCACCCCTTTTTTCACTGAGCAGACAAGAAGGGCAACAGAGTTTGCCCAAGACGACCCAAAAAATTAGAGGCGCCACCAGGACCCTCTAGCCTAAAACCTAGCTCCCAGTGGAAGAGAGTTTATTTACTTTGCTTGCTTCCTTAAAGAAGAAGCACTGGGGCTTAAGGCACTCACAGTTTACTTGCCGAAGCTACTGAAAAGGGAAATGCCTGGCACACGCAGAGGGGAGCGGGAGCACACGCTGAAACATATCCAGCCTTTGGCTCTACGCTTCCCCCATGACTTCCAGCTCTAAGATCCTTCTAGGGTACAGATGAGCTCAACTCATGCAAGCATGGAGTGTGCCCAGGCCTGCTGCTAAGATAAGATACCCTTGAAAAAGGGATACTTTAAAAATAGTCAGGTAACTTCTAAAGATTCCTGTTGATGCCATACCTTTCTACTTTTTGGCATCAAATGCTGTTTGTGATGTTTCAAGTGACTATTCTGATTTAAACTCCACTTTGGATCTAACTTTGAACTTAAATTGCAAGACACTATCTTCTCTGCCTCCCCCACAGCAGGTTGCACCAGTTAACCAAGGAGTTAGTAGACTTCGCATACCATCATCACTGGTGTGGTGTTCAGCTGTAACATCCTGAACTGAGTCTTCTGTTGAGGCTCTCTCTCCGTGAGGACTTTCGCTACAACAGAAGGAAACAGAGAAGATGCTTTACACTGGTAGAAATTGAGCTTCCTCATTTACAAAAATCAAAGATAACTAGGAACATTCATATCGGAAGCCAATATCTAGGTTCCACTGTGACAGACACTTTGCGGATGCATTTGCACGTACTGAAGTCAGTGTGTCTAAAAATCCAGCTAAGTTCTTATTTGATCAAGCAAACTGAACATCTTTGTTAACCACCTTGTACGCTATCAGGAAAGTCCAACTTCAGATTTTAGAACCTGCACCTCTGGAGATGTTCAGAAGTCAGATAGCAGTGGCATGTTGGGTCTAGCTCCTCTCTGCCATGCCAGAATTATTCCCTCAGCTGTATTCTCCATTGCTCTAATTAGCTCATTAGATGACTGATGAGATAGCTGCCACTTCCTGGGGGAAATTATTTCTCAATACATAATGATATTTCCAGGTCCGAGTTTGTCATCTCCCTCCTTCCCTTCTATCGCAATCTTAAATTGTCCCATTCATTTCACTGAATGACTCCCATAGCCAGATTAATTGCCTGGAATCTTTATTTACAGAGCACCTAAACCACCAAGAGTACTCATTTACGTTTTGCATGAAGAAAAGCTTTGAAAGGATCAATAGACAACAAGTGGCAATCAAAGGTTATGTTTTTGTAAGAAGCTACATGAGCAGTTCCCTCAGGACAGGAGCAGAAAGGAAACTGGAAGAGGATCCATTGCCTCCCCCAAGCAGCTCCGCAGACCTGCTGCCAGCTGGCAGCGCTGCCTGCCTGCCCTGCCTGCTCATCTTAAAAGAAAAAAAGTGCTCACTCCTCATCTTACCAGACGCTGTTGCTAAAGACAAAATGCGTTTGCTGCACTCTTACACTGTAACTCGTTAGAAGCGATTTTTAATTCTCTTCACACAGTAATAACTTCATCCCTCGTTTTGGCCTTGCAATGGTTAAGGTAAGTGATCATGGATGTAAAGTGCTCTCCTTTGGTAATCTACCTCCTATACTCTTCTAAAGAAGTGAAAAAAAGAAAAAGGAGAAGGGGTAAAAAGTTTGGATAATTCTGGCGTCTCATTATGCTTAATCCACATGACACAAAGCTGCCACACCATCTTCTGAGTCAGTACCTCAGGAATCAACCTTTCCCATCCCTTGCAAAGTCTTTATGCTACTTAATAAAGTTTACAGAAGAATTTGAAGCCAAATGGAGGTCCCAAGAGGAACACAGCATTGAGGGCTAAAGTTTCATGCAGACTGTGAAGTAATGTCACATACAGCCAATGCTAAAGATTTAAGTACTGCACAAAGACCATGTGCCTCTTCCTATCCATGCCTCCAACAGCACTTTCCACCAAAAAACCTGTCCTTGCTGCAGACTCAGTCTCTCTGTCATGTCAGCCCCGGGATGCCACAGTGGTTAGTGCTAGACTGCTGGGTTTCACTCCGAGGGCTCTGAAAGTGCAAGCAATATATACTGCCAGAGGAATGCAATGCAAGTTGAGCATTTATAAGCTATCTTCTTCCCTGCGATTCCAATGGTCTCACTTGCCGGTATGCAGGACTCCTGGACTCTCCCCATGCTGTCCTCGTGCAGTCTCAGATGGACAGACAGATGCAACACAGTCCTAGGCTTGACTCAAAGGTAGTATTTCAAAAATGCCAGCAACACAGCTCTGAATTTGTCATAAACTCTGAACCTTGCCCTACCCTCCTCTGCCCAAGGCAAGCCGTTTCAAAGCTCCTCGGCAGCTGCCGACTCGAAGCGAGTGCCGCTCGCAGCAAGAGCGCAGGCACGGAGGTGCAGAGCGCACGAGCCGTGGCGCCAAGCCCGGGCAGCCTCCACACCAAAGCACCGCCTGCGAGTTCCCCGGCACAAAGACGACTCAGCTCAGTGAAGTGGCACCGGGAGATCACAAACGTAGCAGGCTCCGTTCCCTGATGAATCAGCTGAACTACAAGCATTCACTCTGCTGCTTGCACGCTTTGCGGCAAGGCTCCCTACGGGCAATAACTAGCAACTATCTAAATACCAGGGCTATGAGAAGGCTTGAATGGGAACCAGATGCTTCTTCCTGACTTTAAGCAGTCTCCCTTGCTTGCTTCTCCCCTTCTCTGCTTAATAGGGTCTCAGGTCAGGGTGGTTAGGAAGGGTAATGAAGAAAAACCAAATGCCTTCAGAAAAGTTGATACTACATTCCAGGACATTTTGCATCCTACATACTCACGTGAAGCATCACCCATACTACAGAGTGTGCTAAACAGTTCAGATTTTTATTCCCTTCACCCTAAGGCACAAAACCTCTTGTCAAAGTTAATATGTTTCTTGAAGGTCATAAAGATTCTTAAATTTTTTTCTCTACAATTTTTTCACATATAACATCAGCTAAAAACATCAGAGTGAAGGGTAAAACTAACAGAACTTCCAAAAGAGGCTCTGGCAAGTCTTCTGCATACAGCAGTTAGTATAGAGGAGCCTCTCCTCACTGCATGTACGTCGAGTGAGCTGATAGTTAAAGCCACTCTGAAACAAGTCGGGCAAACAAGGCTAGCTCTGTCACCAGAGTGACTTCATTTTTAAAATGTATTTATTTTAGTATATGAAAATAATAATTTGCATTCCTGGGACACTGGAGGAGGGAAGGAAGGGGGAGAGAAGCAGGACACAATTTAACATTCCTCATTTTCAGAGGGAGAGATCAGCTTGGCCAGTAGGAAAGAAAACACCTCCTTTCCTTCCCCCACTCCCCAACCTTCCACCCCAGATGACAGGAGCCGCTCTGGCTGAATTGTTTCCAGATGTGGCTTTCAGACTGAACACGCGGCCAGGCCTCTTGAGCTTTAAGCTGGATGGAAACGGTGATTTTGCATTCCTCCCTCTTCCTTCCCCCACCATCAGTGCTGCCCTGAAAATTAAACCATGCCACAGCTTTCCAGGTTCAGTTGCAAGTGACCCCTGCATCTGAAGCAAAGGCACTCAAGACAAGCAGAAAAAAAGAAGCAAACGCAGGAGGAAAAAAAAAAAAAAAAAAAGAAAAAAAAAAGATTGATTTTGGCAGTTACCATACCAGAACATCCAAGAAAATCCCTACACAACCTTACCCTTCAAGATAAGCGAGCTAGGTTTGACAACTGAATAGCTACTTTCTACCAGCTTATTTCTTTTAAGTTGACGACTCTCCAGAGATACCAGAGTCATGTTCTCTTCCATAAAACAGATTTTTGAAAGGCTGGGCCAGATGCTCGAATCCAGAATTAGACAATGCAGAACGCATGACTGCAGCATGCTAATCCATAAATAAATATCCACCCATCCATTTTCTCCTCAGTGGTATCTATCATACCAGTAATCCTCGGTGTTTCCACCTCTGCTATAGACTGGACCCTCCAGCTCCCTTGGTCCTGGAAAGATGTTCTCGTGTTGGATGATGATGGTTTTGATCAATTCATTGACATGAGCTTGGCAAGAGACTTGATCATGACCTTCAGGCACAGACATCAGTGTTGGCCCAAAGCAGATGGCTAAATTGTAGGGATCCATCATGTTCTCTTCGCTGAACTGAGATAAACTGCAAGACAGAAGTGGGGAGGAGGATTAAGAGCAGAAAACAACATTATCATCATCATCGCCTGCTGGAGAACAGCTGAGCTGGGAAGGTTTGCTTTGGCTTTCTGCTGTTTAAAGCTGATCAGCTGGGACATGAATGTTCTGGGTCTGTGTAAAAAATGAGATACCGATGGCATTTACAGAGAAATGAAATAGAAACCCCAAAGGGAGTTTGAAAGCTCGAGACTATGCAAGAAGTACTGGGTGCTGACTTTACAAGGGGAGGACATTCTTCTTTAATCTTTGTCTTTAATTCTTCTGTATTATTGTTGTTCATAGCCCAGCACTCAATACCAGAGTTATATCAGGTCCTCTCTGCCTAAATGCACGTGATCAAGTGTGCCGAGTGCTACAACCTTTCTCCAAGGCTCAGGAGCTTCTCAAGTGGGCCTTTTTCGCGACTCTTCTTCAGGACTTCTCAGCAAATATGATTCTTATAGTTTCTATATGGTGCCTTTTTTTAAAAACACAATTTTTATCTGACTAAGTTTTGTCCCATACTTACAATTTACGCCTTTCAGGTACCAATTAAAGATTGAACAGAAAACTAAGTTCCAATACAATTCCCCTTGAAAATCCCTGTTTTCTAGATCACTATGTGGAGTAATTAAAAGCTACCGAGACTGGAAAGTCATACATTTCAGTGACTCCAGGAGTGACAACTGTGAAACAAACCCCCTGCTTTCCAAAGAGAAATAACCACTTGAATATATGGATAGGTTTAGTAAGTGTCCTGCTCCATTTTAATACAAATCTTTTAGAAAAACCTCAAACTCTAACATTGTCTCATTTTAATGTAAGGAATAAGATGTTCATCAAAAGTAGCTGATGAACTGGAGCTTTACAAAAGCAGACAGTAAGCCTCAGGTCTCCGTTAGGTCAAAATATTTTCTTACAGTTGTATTTCTCTTTCACCTAAATGGTATTCAAAGGGCTTTGACAATGTATATATAGCCTTCTGATTTTTCCTTTATGCTACCTCAGGTGTCAAGACCACATTATTGGAGGAAGCTATTGACTCCTTGCCAAGCTATCCAATGAACCAGCCAGATGCACTGGACTGTTTTAAAAAAATACACTCACTCTCCACCACTCACACTACTCGTACATAGTGCTCCTTGCTGGTGCAGAACCCCATTTCTGACTCTTTCACATCACTTTTTGCTTAGATTACCAGCACATTATTCACTTTCATTTCTGGAACTCCTTTGAGATTGCATTCGTATCATTGGGATGAATTTCGGCAAGGCTGAAAAGCCCAGGAAGGCAGATGCAATAGCAAGCTACTGCGGCATTTGTACCTTGAACTGTTGCTCAGATCACACGCAGCAATATTAAGGCTGGTTCTGCCATTTATCATGTTTATACCAAGTCCTACAGCAGGGCCATGGTGCTCTCAAGGATACTCACTGATTGAGGAATGCAAAGAGGTATCTCATTACAATCAGAGTGGTCTTTGGCAGGTTCAGAAGCACTTTCCGGATGTGGAGCGCTCTCTCTTGTAAATTATCCATTGCTGAAAGGAAGAAAGAGCACCACACAGTCATTGTATCACCATACCCACAACTTGCCACTGAGTCCAAATGCAACCAGTACACTAAGATGGTTCCTGTGTAAACTACTAAGAAGGGCAGCCAGCACAGCAGCAGCAGAAGGAAGAAGGAAGGGTCTGCCCATTTTCCAGATCCTCCAGCACTGCCCGGCATGGGAACGCAAAGGCTGCAGAACCTGATGGCAAAGCCTTTGACAATGAAGGTCCCTGAACACGTGAAACTTCACTGCAAGTTCCTTCCTAGCGTGGGAGCACTGGATGTCATCTGTTTCAATAGTTCTGGCACAATAGCTCATTCAAGTTAGCTTAGAAAGGTGGGTGTTTAAAAAAGAAATTGTGTAACACTCAAAGGAAAATTAACATAGTTAAAGTGTGAGGCAAAAAGCTCTGTGTGCATCAGCCTACTGAGAAGTAAGTGGGCAGCATAAATCATCTCAGAAGGGAGAACTTATTTGGAAGTAGATTTTTCTTTTCATATAATGTGAATTCAACTCTGTAAATGCATTTATCAGGAGAAGAAAACCACGAGCCATTTTAGAAGCAGTTATCTTCTGCTTTACTTCAAAGGCTGCCACCGCAAAGGCCATTTCACTACTTGGACAGTAGAATCATTCTTCGATTCTGAAGGACACGGCAATAGTCAGGCCATTTAAAATGAGGTTGTTCATGTACAAAAAACACAAACAACCCTCAGCCCACCAGAACCACCTTTAGAAACCATCAAAAATGTTAACAACTGGACTGTGACTGACCTCATGATTAATATTCTTTAACAGGAGTCAACAGATGGCCCCTCATGGTTATGAAGCTAAAAGGTATACGACTACTACCTTGCCAGCTAAAGAGAACATGCAGAAGCATGGCAGCAGACATACAGTGTGTATCTATCAACGCTAGGGAAAGCACGCAGGGCAAGAAACCCTGCTGGCGATCCCTGCTTCTGAGAGGGCATTTCTGACACCTTCTGATGAGAGGTTTTAAAGATTATTTTTCAGAAGTGGAGGTTTTTGTTTTATTCTGTTTTAAAAGAATCCTGTCACGAAGCACTGTCTCAGAAAAATCCATGACACAGCCCTTAAAATCTATTCATTTCTATCTCCTTGCTCATTCATAAAAAAAACCTGCTATCATAATAAGGATGGCTGTAAGCAGGCAAATGCCCAGACTTCGGCTAATAGAGACTAGGATACCAGTGCAACACAAACCCAACCAAAGTAACCATAAAAAGACTATTCTGGAGTCAGGAAAAAGGGGGAGGGAGATGAGATTGGAAAAATTAATCCTATTTCTTTTCAGATCTTCATATACTTACTGACACAGGCAATCAGATCATGAAAGATATCCTTGGGGAAGAGAGGGTGCTCCAACCCTCGAAAATAGAGCTTCAGAACTCCTGCTATTGAATCCATGTCATGGTCATTCTGGTCCCCAGCCAATGGATCTTCCCCTTCATGACAAGCAAAGAAAAACAAGCAAGAAAAATCACAATACTGCAGAAAAGAATCAGACTGGAAGGATGCACCTCAGCTGGAGAAAATGATTTATGCAGCACGAAGTTAATCCCACCTACTCCAACTGCACTACAACCAGCATGAGGTAGAGAGAGATCTCTCCTGTGCATCGCAGTCGAGAAGGGAAGCCTCTGACAGCAACCCCAGGAGACCTGAGACAGCTTTCCATCAAGCAGATTACAGCCTGACACCGGAGCGCCTGGCTCACGCCCACGGAAGGTGGTGAGCTCCTAGAGCTGTAGTAATACTTCCAGGCTCTGTGATCCGGACATTTTGGTAGGGGTGAACTTCACAGATCCACCACGGAGGTGAGCATTACATGAGTGCAGGAGCGGGTCTTTATGCAAACTCACAACAGAAGCTAAGGTGGATTCAGTGCACACGCAAGAGGCCACTGAGCATCGTGCACTTGGCTCAGCAGGATGCAGACATCTTACGTTGAATTGCAGGGGGGAGTGTTTCTGGGACAGATAATTTGTCACTGCAGATATGCCACAGTTTGTCTGTATTACAAAAGAAAAGATGCCCGCTTAAGGAGTCGTCCCCTAGGGAAAACTCCCTATCAGATATAATTAGATTTAACGATGGGGCAATCCTCAAATTGAAGCTATATATATCCATTATGTGACTGAAATTACCAAAGCTTGCCTATTATCTTAATAACACACAGGATAATAAATGGGCCACTACAAACCAGAGCATTATCCTTAATATTAACTGCCACCAAGGGTTCTGGATGAAGTAATAAACTGCAGAGACATTATTGTTAACTTTGTCAGTTCTGTACATCATATGCTTTACAGAGACAAGTGAGATGAAGAAAAATAAATAAATTTAAAAAAAAAAAATCACCTTTTAATTTCTGCATGTTAATGCTGGAACAACTGGCTATTTTCCCAAGATGACTGGTATTTCCTTTATTTAAAAAAAGAGGTCTTACATTCTAATATCAAGTCTTTACCTGCAGCCTATGATACACATTTCTGCTTCCCCTATTCTTAAGGATTTTAATTCTCAGGTAGATGGAGATGAAGACAGGTGAAATTAGATGCCATGTTTCATACATGTTGTCATGAAACTTCT
Source organism: Fulmarus glacialis (assembly GCF_000690835.1). NCBI lineage: Eukaryota > Metazoa > Chordata > Aves > Procellariiformes > Procellariidae > Fulmarus > Fulmarus glacialis. Next base: position 26,256 of record NW_009211021.1, read on the forward strand.
CTCTTCCCAAAAGCAAAATAAACTTGCTATGCCTAAGTAATTACTGCTCAGCTCTTCCAACAGCAAGCATAGAAACACACTAACTATATTCTTTTAGAGTGATGTATTCAGGGAATTAACACAAGCCCTGTTGCTTCCAGTGACCCAAGCAAGACGGGGGAGTTGGGCTGCAAGGGCTGCCTGAAGAGCAAGCTCTTCTGAACCTGCTCTGCTAGGGAGAACAGCCCAGCTAGAAGCTGATGAGTCAGGAGGCTCCCAACCGTTCTTTGCCTTTGTATGGAATGGTTCTTCACACAGAAAATCAAATCTATTAAAAGCTATGTCAAGTTAACAGTGTCTTGAAATTTACTCTCTTACTTGCTGATATTTAGAATAAATGTAGCCAAGCTGTGCCTCAAGAACATGGAAAACACAGAATTTCATCCTCTATTCACAAAGAGCTGGGGGGAGAGGGTAGGAAAATGCGGTTACATCCAATAATGAATTCTCTATATCCTTTTAGGGTTACAAATAATCAATAAGCTATCAGACATAAGAGAAGATTGAATTCAGAATATTTATTACACAGACATTCTACAAGATATAAAGCATAATGCCAAACAACTGAGTATTCAAGGTTAATGAGCACTAGAAAAGTGTTTGGGCTAGACTCACTTAGGAAACACAAAAATCAAACAAAATACAGCAAAGTTGCATTCAAAACAAGCCATTTCAGAACATTTAAACAAATTAATACATTTGGCAATAATTTCCGAGATCCTCCTTACCTCTCTCAAATGCATTTTTTATGTCATTTACTTCAACTTGTGACCCAGACACTCTGAATATCCCTTCATGCTGCAAACCTGTAAGACAGTAAGAGATGTTGATGACAGTAAGAGATGTTGATAACAGTAAGATAAGATAAGCTGGCACCTTCATCAGCTACAGCATAGATGATAAAGGAAACATAAGCAACACAGGCAAAAGTATGCCGTTTTAAAAGCCATCTTTCCCTTATATGTCCAGGCACATACAGAATATGTAAAAACAGAACTCAGCACCACGGATAAAAAATATTAACCCTTCTTCGTAAACTGACAGAATAACTGGGTTATAACAGCCATGCATGTTATCTTTTACCCTGAAGGATCCCCAAAGGATTTTACAACCCAGAGAAAGTCATAAACTAACAGTATATCAGCCAGAAGTAAAATATGGCTAACTACACAATTAAGCAGTTTATTTTGCATGAGCAATACTGCAAAGGCCCAGAGCAAATCAACCAATTGAAACGGAAGCATTTAATTACTCCAGCATGACCTGCTATCTAGGGTTTTAGGATAGTCTTTAAGACATTCTTGTTAAAAAGCAAGCATTAGCAATGTCATTAAAACCAATTATCAAGTAGGCGAGATGTTCCAATATACTACCATCATAACAATTTTGTTGGTACATGTAAGATGAGCAACAACCGTTACAAATCAACTAATGAATAAAGTATATGCTTCACGTAGGGAAATCAACTCCCATTCATTCAAGCCTTTTAACTGTAGACTTTCTGAAACAGGGAATGCTGCAACATCTTTGCTTTATTTATAATAATGACTATAAACTAGTAAAGCTCTCTTGAATGCATCTGTGGCCTCTTCCTCTCAATTTCTACAACTGTTTTTATCACAACGCAATGAAACCTTTGCAGTTCGTGGCTGTATCTGGTAGCTGTGACACACAGCTATGAACAGTGAAAAGAAACAATCCCAAGTGCAGAGAAGCAAGAATGAAAATGACATTCATCCCACACCTACGCAGCAAAACATTAGAAATGTCAGGCTACCTCCAACAAAATTAATTCCTGCAACGTAAGTGCGTCAGGCAGGCAGTTTTATCATTTCTTCTGCCCAAACTGGATTTGATGTATAAAAGCACATTCCTTCTAATTACAAACTGTACCTGTAAGGCCACAATCTGACATTCAGAGCAAAAAACAGTTGAGTCTGTTGGAAAATCCATCTGTTGGGAATCTAAGCTAACCCAGGAATACGAGTCTAAAAAATAAAATCTCCTGATGCCCCCAATTTGGTTTGCAATGCAATGTGGTTTCAACAATTTTTCCAGCAAATGTCCAAGTATGGCCTTAATGAAGGATTATAGCACTTGGTTCTTTCAAGTGATGATGAGAATGGGACTCTAGATTATAGTTTTTAAAATGGTAATTAAACAAGGAAAATGAAGCGGGACCTACTATCTGGCTCTATGTCTTGGTTAATGAAGATAAATTCAACCTCTTTCTACATATGTTAATTAACAGCTGTTTCACATGCTACTAACAAATGATATCGATTAAAAATGAAAACAAATTACAATAAACCTATAAAATCTTTTACAGCATTCAAGGCTGTGAAGTTAACCTTCGAAACAGGTATAAATCATCTCATTGCGGCAATAAGTAAGGAATTAATTCACTACTTGACCTCCTACATTCAAATACTTAAGAGTATTCCTCCTCCTCTAGGAAAAGCATGATTATTGTTGGTTAAGGCCACATTTCAGGGCTCAAAGGAAGGTGAGTGGAGGTGAGGCATGAGGATGGGAACCTTATTTTACAAGAAACAAAGGGATATTGTTGGAAGAACAACATTTGCAAGGTCAGTTATTTGCAATAACCATTTGGAAAAGTGATCACACACACAATACCAACAATATAGCCAAAAAGTCAGGGATAATTTCTTTATATTACAGTCTCTAGGATTCCTCTGCACAAGCACCGTATTCCGAGCTACTCTGGACATTTTTCAGAGGCTTCTATATCGCCATTCATTTTATAGAAATATGACAGGATACCTTTTGTCCATAAACTTACCATGTCTGCTAATGAATCGTATGCAGCTCTCCACGACCAGGGGAATGGCTTGTGAGGAATCCTGCACAAAGAGAAATTTAAAGAAGAAGAGCAGTCAGAATACAGATGGTAAAAGTGGAAGGGAGAAGAAAAGAAAAAAAGAAAAAAAAAAAAAAGAGAATGGAAAGCAAATTTATCCTCTCATCTGCCATATTCTTCTTCCATGCAGTTCCAGATGTGTTTAATTTCTGGACTGATTACCAAACATCTCAAATATGAGCCATTTCAGGATTGCATCAAACTCCTGCTATTTTGTCACAAACATTTAAAATAGCTCATCAGTACCCTGCAGTCACAATCCACTAAGCAAGGTGCACCATACAGGTACCTGCTCCTGGAAAACACTGTCTTCAGTCCAAACATAGTAAAACCTTCTAGATTGCCAGTTTACAGTTTAAACAACGTTAATTGAGACTTTCAGTGTGGAAACAAGCCTTTACACTTCCCTAGTCTCTGCTTCACAGCATCACAGATTACTTTTCAGACAACTGAATTTCTGCAACGTCTGCAGTTAGTCCTCCCATTTTGGGGAACGGCAACTAAGCAACAGAAGTGCTGCAGTTTGCTTAAGGTCAGATGCCAGTGATTAAAATTACCATTAAAGCTTCCAAGTTTCTGTTTATGTATAGCCTCTTCTGCAGTAGTTTGGGACAGCAATGCCTCTAATTTATATCAAAATGCTCACTTATTAGGATGCTACAGTATCGCATTTCAATCGGCTCAAAAGGATGACAGTCCTCTGCTCAAAAATATATATAAAAAAACCCAGTTCAACCATTTTCTCAACTTGTTTAGGTTTAATGTGGTTTTGTTTTATTGAAATGTCATAGAACTTAGTCATATAGTGACAATTAATAATTTCCCTACTAATTAGCCAAAGCCAGTTAGAACTAGTTTTCTATATGCTGTACAGAACACCACCAACCAATTAAGAATACTTCAGAAGCCATTCTGCCATTCAACTGGCCCCTGAGGACATGCTTTATTAATAATCATCCAAACAGCATTATAACCCCCCAGACTTATTTTGGAGTTTGACAGGAGGAACCCACAGAGAAGCACATATTCTGGGTCCCCAGCAGAGATTAAAACTCTCAGAGCAGTTTTGTTTCAAACTGTTAGGTCACAATCAAAATAACCCATTAAAACCACATGCAAGTGATTTCATGTAGGTTACTGCGAGCTGTGGATTCAGAGTTTACAGACAGATTAGTTTTTAACTTAGGTTTCCAAATCAGAGATCGGTCTGTCAGAATACGTTTGAGACACCTCAAAAACTACTTGTGAAAATGGCAATCAAGACACACACATACTTCCTTTTCAGCATAGGAAAGGACCATTTTTAGAGCATAAATAAAGGAACAACTAAGCTCAGAAAATGAAAAAGGTTTGCTTCTGCACACCAAAACCACAACCTGCTCTCTTACTTAATTTCCAATATGCAGGGATCCTAAAAACTACAAAGCAACACCCCAAGACAGACTGTATGAAATGAAATTCCAAGCCAAATTTTGTCTTTACAGTATCAACAAGAAATATTTTGGTTTTTCCCTTATCTCAAAGAAACGTATTTTAGCTCATCAGGTACTAAAAAGTAACAGATTATGCATCACAGCAGGAAAACAAAGCATCGCTGTTTTAAGTCTTTATTACAAGAAGGCACAACAAGCAGCAGTTACTGGTGTAATAGCATTGCAGTAGGATACCAGTGAAAATAAAGCGAAAGAGGACAAACAAACATCAGCATGAAACCCATAAACCGTGACTGTCCAGACAGCTCAAGGCTGTTTGCCATTTTTGGTTCCAGGTCTGTCAAAAACAGGGTAAAATGATTTAAATTTTTGTCAAAGAAAATCAATCAAGGCTGTGGATCCATGTTTTACTGATTTCAGTTATTAAATGAGCAGACACCAGTTCCACTTGAACAAGACTGAAAAGGTCCATGTAAGAGAGGGAGGGAAGGATAAAACCACTTCCCCGTTTTCCATCTATCCTCCTCTACACAAACATACACCTACCCCTGATCTGTTACTTAAGGAAATGTTTATTACCTGCTTCCTTATGGTGGAGCTGCGCCTGCCGCTGATGGGATCAGAACCACCCATTGGTGCAGGAGGGAAAAACAGAACAGAAAAGTCAAGATAATCCTCTACTACCATCATTCTCCTTCGTTCGGTATTCCAAACCACACATACTTTGGAGGAGGGAAGGAGCCAGATATACATGTCAATCATAATGACTTAGTCTCATTCAATTTATGGAACTTCAGAAAGATTTTAAGTGACTTTAAATCACTAAAAACCTGAAACAGACACAAGGGAGTCCACTGCTTTGACAAAAGATTACCCTCAACATTTTAATTCCAACCATATGGAATTCTGTTATATAGGGCTCCTTGTTCAAGATTAAGTTTGTTATAAATTGCACATAGCTGTTCTCTGAAAGAGCCACTCTAGAGAGGGGGGAAGCAGGTGGGAGCATGCTGGTTCCTACCGTGCTGTTAACAGTGGCCATTGTGGAGTCTTTATTATAGGTTCTGATAAGACTTCAAATAAATAAATAAAACAAACCCCCTCAAACACCAGCACATGCTAGTGAGGCTAAGTCTTTTCAGTATAAACCATGATGGTCTCATATGTCGGTAGACCTTAATTGTAGAAAAATAGGAAAAAAAGCCTTCCTTTGCCAGGATTTTTCCCTCAAAATTTATTACTGGGGTTTAACATTCCTATAGTTTCTTGTAAAAATGAAGCATGAGAGATAATAGTAGAGAGGCCCTAATCATTCAAGCCAATTCCCTGCTAGGGCAGATGGTTGCTGCATTATAAATAAGGTGATTAGAACTGTGATTTTTAAAAAGACTGTACAATGTGTTAATTCAGGGGAAATTCCTTTTATAAAAATCAAAAACACTGAATGAAAATAAAAAAAAGAAATCAGATTCCATGGGCTGTCACAGACAATAAGGTCTATTTTAAACTATTAGCAGTAATGATTCTTTGATATTTAAAATTGTTTCATGATGAACAATATTTTATTATTACAGATGTCAGGCTCTAATTAGGACCTGTCAGCTTTGCTTTGCTGTAAGGAATGTGAAAAGTAGTAATGACTCCAGATCGGTAGTAATCACCTTCCTTTTGTTAACAAGGCAGGATGATGCACAGCCCCTACTCCAGCTCCTCATGCCCAGCGGAGCCCCTTGGATCCATCACTTTGGAGATGGAGATTTGTTATGTTTTATAAAAACCCCATCAGGAGAAGCTTAGTTACGGCTCTGTGATTGGTCCTAATTATAAATGAAAAGTTTATTCTGTATGACCTCTATACTGCTGCAATCCAGTTCCACAGCACAGCAGAGAGCACCAACAGGATAAAGAGTTTTCCGACTTACGTTACTCAGCCCCGTACACCAACCATGTGGATAAACCCTGCAGAGTCATGGGCCCATCTCCCTTACAGAAATAGGAATGCGTTTATAAAAATCTTAGTTCGAAGAATACTTCTCTGGATGACAGTGCCAAATTAAACAGTTTCTCACACCTGCCCATCCCCTTCCTGATCTGGATTAAATGCACCGGGGCAAGAAAAAGTGCAAGACCTCCATGTATCTTCCCCCCACCCCGTCCCCTTGGTTATTTTTAACCCCAATCAGTTTCCCAACCTGTTGCAACAGGCGGCCCTGCCAGCAGGTGTACGGTCACAACTGCGGCTGCACAGGGCAGCAACCAGCAAGGAGAGGTGTTTAAGCAGGCACTGCATCAAAAGAAATATTCATTATTCAGCTGACCAGAGGTTACTAAACATATGCATAAGGGGTGCCATCACCTTGCACTGATGCAGGTAATAGCGATGGTATTTAAAGCCATATTAACTAGCAGGAATTTGCTTATATATTAGCTAAATGAGTATCTTCTTCTAACAGATACATATCCTTGGCTGGTAACTGATCTGGAATGGCAGTGACCAATTTGCATCACATTATCCTTAAAAAATGATTCCCTGAGCCGCACCTACCTGGCAAGGGAGCAGTCAGTCCTTTGACCTGTTAAGATGACAAAGAAATACAGCATTAGGAGAAAGAAACAGGAAAATACTTTCAACTGCTTTGTAAAGCCAGTTTTGGAAGGAGGTGGAGGAGAAAAACCATCAGAGAGAGAGGGGGCAGCTCTGAGGAGCTGCCTCCCTGAGGAGCACGGCTGGGGAGACCACCGAAGCCCACCCCTGCCGGCACAGCTCCTCCACGGCCGACCAGGAAACGCAGCAAACAGCTCAGGCTGCCCGAGGACTCTTTCTTTGGGAAGTATTGTTTTCGAAAATTAGTTCCCTGTGCATTGTAATTGTTGACTTCTGCTGCCAAAAAACTGGGCTTGTCAACCTCTCCCTCCCTCCCCCTTCCCAGGGGAATTGGTGGGGCGAGAGATTGTACTTTATAAAGCCACTTAGTAAGATTGAAAACATTCACGGATTTGTTAGCCCACAGACTGAACGTGCTGGCATTAAGCTATTTTGGGAGACAGACGTTTAATGATATTTTCCACAAACATATCTCTAAAAACGTTCCATTAACTTGCACTGAGTTTGCAAGGAAGCAGCCGAACTAACAACTACTGCTAATGCAGGCATCATTTTAAAATAGCGCAACAAGGACTAAGAGAGACAGAATATGTGCCTTTGGGAATTGTACCGGACAGATCTTTTGCTGGTATAGATCATCATCAGTGGAACCATACTGATTTACAATAGCTGAAAATCCACATTCCCTACGATGTCTTCCTGCTCCTGGGGGAGATGGAAGAATGAACGAGGGAAATGTCTAATTGCTGATGGCTGACAATCAGTTGAACACATCTCGATAGCCACTTTCCTCTCCCAAAACAGTGCATAATTTACATGAAAATGTTATTCTGAAGCAGAATTTCCAGCCATCTGTCCCATTTCCATCATAGAATATTCATATATATAAATTACATGGCTGTGGCAACATCAAGGGGCTCCTACGTTAGGGTGACAAATGTGTACAGTAGGCAGGGACATAATTACTTGCAGATAGGAAGACTTGCTGCTATTTTTATTACTGGAACTTGTCATCTTTAGATTAAGGTAATTTGCAAGAGGACTAATAAACGTCACCTGAGGATGGGGCAAGGAAGAATAAAAATCGTAACAAAAATATGAATTTTCCAGGGACTGAAGACACACAGCTGTATGCACATTTTTCAGTAAAGCTTCTAACCATGCTCCGGGGACTTGTGAAAGGAATTTTATTTGCCCATTTCCCAATTAAGTGACATTTTATGGATAAGCCTAGGCACGGTCCCCAGTTTGTACCATTAACCTGCTAATGTGGTTTTCAAGACAAAATGTACCTCCCTTTCTCAGCTCCTTTTGATCTCACAGACGACAGAAGTGATTTTTTTCAGAGGCTGCTGGAGCTCACCCTGACACACTGGGTGCCTTCACAGAGTGACTAAGAAAGCTCTGGTATTGCAAAGCAACCACAAAAAAAAACAGAAGCAGCCTTTAAATCTACATAGCAATACAGAAATTGCATTTAATTTCCTTTTCTTTTCCCTCCATCACAGCTTGAGATGGGTTCAAGGGGCAGGCAGATTAAGAGGAAATAGGTCTCGGTATGCAGAGGTCAGCTACGATCCAGGAATGTGATTAGTCACAGGGGCAGCATGGGTGTCATTTGGTGATATTTAGAGGCAGAAGAAAAATACCCTAAGGACACAGATCTTTGGCTTCATCTACCCTTTCTACAGGACAGCTGAAGAGACGAGCAACTTTAAACAATAAAGCTCAAAACAATGGCAACATCCTTTCCTTACCTTCTAGTGGTTTGGGTCTGATAAACATGAAACTCTTAATTACTGTAGCAATAAGTATTTTATTTTTATAGTGCATCTTTAAACTGAAAGCGAAGCACTTCAAAGACCACATGCTGTTTAAGTTTTCATTCAGAAGATTTGCACACCATAAACTGTGGGGAGTCCAGTTAAGTTACATATCAAAATATGAGCCCTGCTCCAGCATATAAACCCAGGAATGAGTTGAGCCATTTTTTGACCTGACATTTAGACTGTTAAAACCTTCTCCTCTGCAAATATGAGGCAGTCGGGTTTCTATGGAAACTTGGATGCATAGTTTAAGTGTGTTTGGCCAACAGGATTTGCCTATACCATGAAGGGAAAGAAATCTTCCTTTGTTCTGACACTAATAGCAAATGCATATTCAGTTCTGGCTGCTGCCCCTTGCCTAATGCCCTCTAGATAGGCAACATATTTTACATGCTCTGAAATTTGTTTGTTATTCTTCTAATAAAAGCCCATGCTCACATACATTAGTTTGGTCTGGATTGAACCCACAGAAGTGAGAAGCAGCTAAACTACCACGGAAATGAAACTTCTGACCAGCCTAACAAGGCAATACTTCTCAATTAATCTGTAAACTAAGTCACAAGGTTTACCCCAATACAGATTATTAAGTGAGAAGCAGAATGTGCATGTATGGGGAGAGGACAGGATGAACAAATGGGCACATGCTTCATTTTAACAAATAAGCGATGCACATTAGTGATTCATTAAGCATTTTCCGTTCACCATTAATCAAGCAGCCATGTAGGTCATTTGGCTTCTCCATCATGCAGATCGGAAAAATAAATTCATAAAACATGAGTATGTCCACTTTGCATCAGTAATCCAAGACTGTTACGCTCAGTCAGCAGACTAATTCAATAAGTGCAATAGCCTGGCTAATAGCAGTGATGAGCGGGTCCCAGACTCACTTTCTCCCAGGGTCTTCTGAAGAAGGTCGTGTTTGGCTTGGAGCTTCGTTATCAGGTTCCTGCCTTCCAGATACTCCTTCATTTTCTGTGAAGGTGGAAAAAACCAAGATCATGAGTGGGCAATTCATTTCTTAGATTGCATCTTTAGGTTACTGGATTCCAAACATAATGCTGAAGTACAGAATTACACTGAAATCTATGGTGCAAAAGATGCACTAAGTCCTCCTGCTTTATGCATCTATGCAAATCTGAAGCTCAGTCCATACGTATCTGCAGTGCAATTTCTATTGTTTCACTGTGGAATCAGCTGAATGTTTGGCATCTTTTAGACATCTGAGAAGCTGTCATGCATCTCTCCAGACAGGGTGAAATGGAAATGCACTTCCCTCACGCGTCACAGGCAACTGAATGAGCAATCTGTTTTAACAAACTAAAAGGCTGCTACTGTGCTTATTCTCTCACTTAACCTCTCTCACCCCACTTTACTTGTCAAATAGTGTGTCTGCCTCCACACTGGATGATACACAGGGTTGCAAGGGGGGGCACGGGACAAAACAAATAAAGGTATTATTTAAGTTCAGATTTGTTCTCTCAGTGGAATATTATGCAATCATGCAGTCATTTTTCCCACTTCTTTCTGATTTTTCACAGCTCTGCAAGTGCTAGTTTTTTACAGCTCTTTCATCTCTTATTTTGCAGTTCAGAACAGTATTATTTATCTTCACCGTGCTGCAGCGCATAAAATACTCTGCTGTAGCCATCCACATTATAATTAGGACATGTTTACACTCAAAAATACAGAAATAGCACATAACTCTTCAAATACCACAGGCTATTCTTTAGAAACATGAGATATTTTAAAAATTCAGCTAGCAAAATGAACACAAAAAGGATTCTCATTTGATAATGAAATGTTCCACCCTTCCCCAATTCTATCCACTTTCTTCCAGTTCTGGTCTAGCATTGCCAAATCAGACTGCAAATCCTTAAGGTAAAAAATGGTATTTTAGCTAAGAGAGTGCCTGGACCTTGAGCAATATATACATATACTGCGACACTACTGAGGGCGGGAGGAAACCATCCAGGAGCTAACGAAGTTTCCATTATAGGCTCCCCAGCAGTAGTGTGTACTGACACGACAAAAATGGCTGAGTTGGGGCTTTAATTAACTGCCAAAAGTCTGTGTTTTATGTCCCTTTGCTTGACAACATTGGAAGAAAAATTTCACAAGAATTAAGTCCCTTTGGAGACTCTCAACACTTCCTGTTTCCTATACTAATATTTCAACTTTTTTTGTTGTTTTAAAAGAAAACAGGAAGAGTGATCACTGTAGCAAAAAAAAAAAAAAATTAACCGTATTTTTTTGGAATTTCCCTGTAGAATCTGTTCGCCAAGCCCCAACTATGTATTTTGCTAAATCAGTTAAATTTTTGCATCAAATTTTGACATGAAGAGTATAAGCTGCAAAAATATACTTTGAATTTGAGAATTTGAAGTGGGGATTTGAGGATAAATCTGGTTCTGGGAGGTGCTGAGCTCCCCATCTCAAAGTCACGATCAGGCAAAGAGACAGAAGGGCTAGAAAGCTCAGCTCCAAATAGCTCTAACAGAAGCTCAAAGATCAGCAAATCAACTTGATTTGGAAGAGAGTTAAGCTTCCCTTTGAAGCAGATATAAAAACTTAAGCTCAGCCTACTGGTGGCTGGGGTTCAGCGCGGGGCAGGCAGATTCCCTGTGAGGGGCTGCGGGGCAGAGGCACGCTGCTGGCACCCGCAGATGCTCTGGCTGATTGCTCCGGCTTTGAGGCATTTGCAGCGGTCACATTAAGAACATCGCCTGCCCACAGACGGGTACCAGGGATTGTTCTAAAGGAGAAAAAGATAAGGTTCCTATCCAGTGCAGTATTTCATGCGTTCTTTCTATTTCCTCATGCCTAACATTCTGTACCCTGCCTGTTACCAGTATGCTTATGAAAAAATAAGTAATTTCAAAATAAGGCTTCAGGCTTTTTTTCAATGAATTACAAAGATCCACTAGCATTTGATTTCTGGCTTAATAAAAACAGTCCAAAAAAAGCAAAAAAAAAATCAAACTATGGGAGAACTCCTAAGGATTTCATTTCTGACAGAGCACAGCTGGAGTCAGACTAAGTACAATCAGACACAAAGCAGTAGAAACATCAAGTCATGTTATTTCTGCGTTGTAAAAATTAAGAGGTGAAGATCTGTTATTAGCCAGAGACGGTGAGCATTTTGCACCTACCATTTCCTCAAAACCATGCAACTTTGACACTCTACACAAGCCCAAACTCATTGCAGTATTTTTCCAGCGAGAACCAGTTGTCAGGTGGTATACATAATGAAGTGAAATGCAAACTAGACCATATCTTCCTGCCTTGTGGGAAAGGAGATTTTATGCTTTTGAGGCTATAAAGAAAAGCAGTTTCTGTCACTATCCCACATCCTTAACTGTCTCCAATCTGGAAAGCTCAGCAGTTTTCCTCCCTCCCTCCGCCCCCCAAGAATGACTTCAAACAAGGCAGTCAACTGAAGGAGTGGGTGAATCAGATCCCCGCTCCCCTGCGCCGCTGCTAGAGACTGAATGTGGGAACAGTGGCACATTGACACAACCAGCATGACATTTCTGCAGGATTGATTAGCGGGGGAACTTACCCATGTCTTAAGGGTTTGGTAATAATAAATTTACATTAATTTTTAAAGCACTTCACAGAATAAGCATTGTACTGGGTTTTAATCTTTCTAGAGGAAAAAATAACATTTCGAGTAAGAACTAAAATTATCCCCGGTTTTAGAGGTAAAAAGAATCAACTCATTCATTCCCCTTTTCACTTCTCAGGTAGGGCGGAGTGCCAGCTGTATTACAATTAGCAGTACGATTTCAGTTCTGACAGGCATCCTCACGCTAGCTCCGACGTTTCTGGCTCAGGAAGCAGGACTGTAGCCATGGCAGCGGCGAAAGCAGGACACTTCCCCGGATTTTGGCTCCCTGAAGTCACTGCTGCTTCCTTGCTTTAGCTACCTGCATTAGCTTAGCGCTAAGTCAATCATCATTCCTATGCTTTTCACTGACACGGGGAAGTTTAAGCTTCTATTCTGAATACAAATCTTCCTTCAAAGCCCTAACAACAGAGCCATCTCGGCGCCAGCGTGCAATGAGATGCCTCTAGTGGAAACACAGCTTATACCAGCGAAGAGATACTATAGTCAGTATGCCTGCAATTAAATTTCCATGGCGGCATCACTATCTTTACCCAAGAGCTCTGCCTAGCTAGCAATGCAGTACATGGAATTTCCAACTTGAGTTACATAGTAATATGGAATATTCTTTCAAATTGGTATTTTTCTTTCAGTTCATATCCCTCAGCATTTAGCACATCATAAGGTACGAGGGGATTTAAATCTCTATTCTGCACCACACTTTGTTTTTCCCCCCTACACAAAGAATACCTCGCCCATATTGCTACACAGCTCTGCCCTCAGTCTCGTTAATACTCATCTGAGCATTTTCTCATACACTGAAAAAATTGCTCCTCATAGATTCAAAGCTTGAAATCCTTATAAAGGATATTTGTAAGTCTGGTCAATAGTAGATCAATCAAGCATCTGATTAGGCTGGTTAAAGAGAGCCTCCACAAACAGCTTCGTTCTGTTGATAATTATTTTACCCACGTTGCGCAGGACATGACAGATTGCACCTCTGCTGACTGAGACGGCTCCGCAGTCCTGCTGGGACCTCACTGCGCTGCAGCAGGATACTAACACGATGAAATGGAAAAACATTACACCCAAATAAAGTAAAGGGTTCAGTCTTCTACTTGAATTTACAGTAGTCCCTCTCTAGAGAGGGAATGCTTAGAGTTCAATTAAAAAATCATTTTTCTACTTTCATAACCCTGGGCAGGGTGGTCAATCCCTTCGTAATTGAATCAGTTTCTCCACCCACTTTTCTCAATAGCCAGTTTCACCTTCTACAAAGGCTTTTTAATTTTTCTAAGTCAAGGCCTGACAGAAATCATCCTGCCAGCTAGTGTAATTTGCACAGAAACTCCAGACTTTTAATCAGCAACACCATTCTTGGAAGAGGAATGTAAAGAGCATTAAGTATAGCAAAAGATGCCCAAAGCAATGACAAAGTAACGAGGATAAGAGGTATGATTTTCATCTGCTATTTTGAAATATTTTTAAAATGGAAGCAAATTCAACAGTTTAACATAAACCTAATTTAGGAAAAAACATATAGTCTGGTATGAAATTCAATATAAAAAGCTCTTAGCATCTTGTAAAAATGCATCGACACAATTAAAAGCTTATGTGAGCTGAAATTGTAAGATGATAATAACAAGAAATGAAAGAGCTAAACATTCTTTTAGTTTGTAATATTTTTGAAAATCAGTATTTACAAGCTATTAAGTTCTTTCTCAGACAATTCCTTTTTAGATGCAGAAGAAATCAAGTTTTACACAATTTATCCACAGACTAAGTTTGCATCAACAAAGGTATCCCAATGTATTTGTAAAGAATTCAAAGCACACGTTTTTAAAACCTAATATGCTTACTCTGCTTGTCCAAAATCAATTACAGAAGCATTTTTGTAAGATGATAGCCTCATTTTGCACTCTCTTGTGAGTATAATTCTAAATACATTATACATGCTAATACTGAAAATTAACTCCTTACTGTGAAATAGAACTGCTCTGTCTCCTGCTGGTTGGCCCGTCTCTTGGCAATGCTCGGTTTGCTCATGAACGTTTCCGAGACAGTGGATTTAACAGACTCCATAGAGTTGCTGTACTGAAAGCAGTCAGAGACATCAAAGTCCTCTATCGTGACTATATCCTGGATTGTCTGGAGTGTAGCTTCCATAGTCTTCTTAACCTGTGCAGCAAGAATGAGAGTACTTAAAAAATGAAGACAGTATGTTGCAAGTAAAAAACAGAGGTAGTAAGTACCCTGGAGCATTTTACTAATAAACAGATATTACTGGTTTCACATCCTGTGTGCCATAACTAAGGTGCAAGTTTTGCTCCTTAACAGCACATATAAACAAAGGGCTGGCAGTACACGGAACCTGCCAGGAGTAGGAAAACACGTGTAATCTTACAGACTGGGATGAGAAGGAGATGTAAGGAAATTTAACCTCAAAGCAAAGAGTGCTGGAACAAAGATCTTATAATTGTCTTCTGTAACTACATCTACTGGGCATCAAATGTTAGATATTAAGAACAGGACTTTGCGGCATTGTAAATTTTTACTGAAGGCCAGAATCAACCTCCTAGACATAAAGGAGTCGCAAATTTTGCCCAAGGAGGATTAAAAATGCTTCAACAGAGAGGTGCAGATTAGGTATTTTGACCTGTTCCCAAACAAATGCCATTGATCTAGTCTTCTCATCTTAGATGACCTATTAAACAAAAATTAGCTCTTACCTTAAGTTATGCAAATTCACTGTCTTCACTTCAAAACGTTAAATTCCCCTTTTTCTATTAGCTATTCAAATACAACTTTTGCAACATAGCCAGCCCTATCAACTTTAAGGATGGGAAAAGAGATACGTGTGGGTATTTTAAAGAATCCTCTCCGCGCACCCAGTTTTCATGTGAAATCACACACTAATATACTGCTGGCCTCAGTTGCCTTATTCTTGAATTTTACAAGTCTTCATAGAAGAGGATCACAGAAACTAGATTCTTCCTTAATTAGTCCCCACTCCCTACTGGAAGTAGTAGAAGGGTTGTTGATTTTGGTTTTTTAACTCACCTCTTCATTTTCAATCTTAAGTGTAGATAATCTAGACTGCAATTGCTGGCACCTCTGCACTAACTCACTCTGGACTGGTTGTTGGGCACATAGCTGTGACTCCTGGAAGAGAAACAGCACTGTTTTCAGAGGGCTAGGAAAAAAACCCCACAGAATCAAGAACATTGCAAATAGTTAATTATATTATTATAAATAAACATCCTCCAAAGTGCTTAATTTTAAATCTTTGTAGCCCTGGATTTCAACCAATGGAAAAGGCCTGTGTTCTACCAAATAGTAGTTCACTTCCCGACTGTGCTGAAAAGTGAACAAGAGAGAGAACATGAACATCAAAGAAGAACTAGCAAAAAAGGTACTTTCAGTAATGTAAGCTTGTCATGAGTTTTGAAAGTCTGAAGGTCCTCTATCACAGATATTAGGCTAAATCATACCCTAAAACCTCAAGGAGAAGCGAGTGTGCTTGTTAGCACATCAAGAAGAACTTGGTTCAATATATTATCCAGGCATCCTGGGGCAGAGGTATGAGTGGCTGAGCTTGTTCACCTGAACTACCTGTACACTACGGCAACAGGTACGATTCACTATTTAATGAATGCAGTGAAATAAAAAAGAACAGGTTAGGGACCTGTCAAATATGCCAGAACAGTGGGCTTCCCTGTACTGTTAAGAATGAGTCTTATTTCACAGCATGAGGGAGTTTTTCCTTTTAGTTTGGTATTTGGGGTATTTTTAAAGGAAAACATTGACCTCATTGCATAAGGCTATTGTTTAAAGACAGAAATTGGAACTGTAGTTTTATCACGCACATGCACATATACCATCATATATTCAATCTGGTATATGCAGGACCATTGCCGTAAGACTATCAGCCTGCATTTATAAACATTCATTCGGCCTTGAGAAGAACCAAGATAAATGATTCAGTGAATGTGAGCTGTTAACTGAATGACAGTCTGAAGGTAATTCTTTTTCTTCCCATGATCTTACAGGATAGTACCAAAGCACAGAAAAACCGAGAAAGGTCATTTGCAGTCTGAGGGTTTCACTTAAGAGGGAAGAGACAAAGACAAGCCTTAAGCAGCGACTGTAAGAGGCTGGCTGCAAGAGACCATCCTTACAATTTTTCCTCAGTGTTCAGGAGGATAATCTAGAAATCCAACCAGTTGACCTAAATTATTACATTATACCTGTGTTCCCATTTAGATTTGTGAACCGGTTTCAGCTTGTGTGACTTTAAACAGTTCCCAGACGAGTAACCACATCTTGATAAACCTATAGAGAGATTTTTGTTGCCAAAAATGAAAATCCTCTGACGGCCTTGTCTCACAATGAAGATGCATAAAGCACCACTACAAACCATTTGTGCTCTAAGATTACACAATCAAATGCCTCAAAAAACAGCATTTAAGTCTCTTATCTTGTTGCCCCTTCAAATCTCTAACTTCAGAGTTTGTCTCAGGGTGCAGAGGTTAACTGTGGCTTGAATGAGAGGTTAAAACAGTGTTTCCTATCTACATTTAGTATTATACCTAATTAAGCATTTTCATCTTCAGTAGCTTTAATAGCCAAAAAGTGAGAGTCAGTTGTATTCAGACATCCATGCCATGAGCCTCTGCTTAATCTTCAAATCAGCTCCCTTTTCCAAGGCTCCCTTCTATCTCCCAAAAATAGAGCCAAACAGGTGGCCTTTTAGTGGGCCTATCTATCAAAGATGAAGGAAGTAAACAGCCGAAGCTGCAAGTGTTTACAGAGCTAGAGCCGGAGGAAGAATATAAACTGACCATATCACCCATATGCGGCTGAAACTCAAACTTCATGGGCGGACAGAAGACATTGTTGTACATCTCCATCAGGCGCTGCTTATCACTGTTGGCATCCAGGTTCTCAACGGCGTTTTCAATGGCATCCAGACCCTCATGCTTTGACTGCTCCAGGTTTAGCTCAGCAGACAAGAATGTCCTGAGAGCTCTGTTGAGGCTAGCGTGGTATCCCAGGTCACAACACTGCTGGAAAAAGACACACAATTCCATATGAATAAGCGAAGAAATTCTGTAATGGAAATTAAAATGTTTCCGAAGCCAGAAGTTACATAAATGGATAACAAGTCGTGGATATTTTATCATCTTCTGGGTACCAGAGCGGTCTCACATCTCTCATTGATCACAGAGGCATCTTGATTAGGGGTCCTCAAAGTCAGCCCTAAACAGAATTCTCAACCTCTAATCCCATACAAATTTCAACATCACGTTATAATTAGTCTCCAAGACAAGCACAGCTTAAACTATTATAACACTTTGCAGAATTCTCATGAAGTACTACAGAGTTCATTTCATGCTGTTAAAAAACCAAAAAGTAACCTAGAAGTGGGTATGTTCAATGCATTTCTTTAGATTCTAACCTTACTTTCAGGGGCGCTGATTCCCATTGAAAACACCCCAAAAACCTCAAATATAATTATTCAAAGTAAGAGGAAAACAATGCACTAAAGTACTACCTGGAAAAAAAAGACACAGGATTTGGATCATCTGCAAAGGTTAATCTGCATCTAAATTATCCC
The DNA here is from genome assembly GCF_000690835.1 of Fulmarus glacialis. Classification (NCBI taxonomy): domain Eukaryota; kingdom Metazoa; phylum Chordata; class Aves; order Procellariiformes; family Procellariidae; genus Fulmarus; species Fulmarus glacialis. The sequence continues at coordinate 44,261 of NW_009211021.1, forward strand.
ACCCAAGATACAGAAAACTGCTTAATACAGTGTACCTCAGGAAGCAAGAACATGACCTGTACATCACAGACATAAAGAACAGAGTCATCCAAAAAGCAAGCAGCGATCAGTTGTGATGACTTCACTGCTGGGGTGAAAGAGAAGAGCAAAAACTTTCAAGCAGAAAGTGGTCATGGTCAAGAATTTCCTGGCTATTACTGACACCAGGATGATGTCACTGGAAGACAATCAAGCAGCTTCATCTCCACCATGGCTACGCAGCCAAGTTGTAATGTTTCAGAAGGGAGAAACGCGTTTTTCATTAGCTGATCAGAAACAGCCTGAATTTTTCAGACATCTAATAAAGTGAGCAAGAAAGGAGCCCACCTTCTTGGAATTACAAGCAAGATTACATACGCTAGGAGAATATCCAAAAAGAAAGAGACCATCTGCTTGATTGCTGTGCTGCTCTGTAAGCAAAATTCACATGAAATCTCCTCCTCACCCATCATTTGGGTCTCATCACTGTCATTGTTTGCAAACGCAAAAAAAAAAAAAGGGGGGGCGGGGGGAGAAGGGGTGGAGGGAGGGAGAAGAGAGAGCAACTACTGGACCATTCCCTGCTTTCACAGAATTTCTGTCACCAAGCGCTGCTAGATGCCTGGCTCCTGTGCCAACAAGCTGTGGCAGGTGTGGAGGCTTGTAAAAAGAGCTGCAGTTGCTGGTTAGGCTGGAGGCAGAGAATTAAAGGACATTACATTCAATCAGAAAGAACAAAAAATAGCCAAAAAAACCCCAAAAGACGCTTGATTGAGAATTTGCACGTGTGGAGGCAGTCTTGGATCAACAGCCACTCAAAGCTACTGCTCTTTTGCATGCACATCACAGTGCCATCCTCTGCAGTAATTTGGGGAAAGCTAGTTGGGCCAACAGTCCAGCCAGGATTAGAATCAGCTCAGATTTAACAGGAGCAGTCGCTCCTTTTCCCCTCCTACTGTGGGCCAGATGGTTGCACACCCACCCAGGGCGACCAGCTTGTCCTCCCTGAGCTCACCCTCCTCCAGCACACATCCACGTCCAGAAGGAAAGCTGATCTGCTGCACAAGGGGAGTTCGCTGATGGGACTGCAAAGTCAAATGGGACTTAGTATTTTACACCCCACCTCACTGAGCAGCAGGACTACATTAAGACGGCAAAGTTTTTTAGCTTTATGTTATTGAAGCCAGTGACAGAAAACATTTTTCAGCCCACTCCCCCACTTTAACATTTTTAAGAGTCCGGCGTACCATATTTATAAATGTATCAGTCTTGCCATCCCTTTTCTGGGTTACATAAATGTTTGATGGAATCGTTCTCCAAGGAAATAAATTTTTTATATGAATTTAATGATAACTCATTCAAATTCGCTTCCCAACATGACAGCTGATTAACCCTTTGCCAGTTAGCAGTTTTCAAACAGGCCCAAAATAGAAGATTTAAGGAGAAAGAGCCCTCTGTTTTAAAATGCAATTTACATTTGGGAGGTAAAGTATGAGATCCTGGAGTAAACAGCAATAGTATATCTATTCCTAGAAGAGTAAAGTAAGTTTTAGGACTCACACATACACACGCATTTTTATCTTTTTTAAAATTCTGTCCTAATGACCCTTTCACAAATATGAGTTAATACAAACTTCCCCATTACTGTAATATTTCACTAGCATCAAAGAGCTGCCTCAGTCCTCAAAGTCAGGAAATTCAAAACTACTGGGCTATGTCAGGAACAATTTATTGCTCTTAACTCGCAATGAAGAATTAGCTCACTGTTATCCTTCCATGCACATTGGAGTGGGAACACAATGTGTTGCATAAACATGACAAGTTTAATGCTATTTGGCCTAACACAATCTACTTCTAAGTAACTTTGAAGATCGCTTTTATATTATATTTCGAAATTCAGTATCATCAAGTGATTAGGTCAAGCAAAAGAATTAAGACCTGGCTTAAAAATCACATTTTTATTTAAGTCAGATGCATCAGATAACCATCACTGGTTATAACTGTTAATTTTCAATCCTTCGGATCAAAGGCATTAGTAAATCTATATTCCCTGCGTCTTAACAATGAGATAACTGGATTCCATCTCCTGTGCTCCCTGGCAAGTCCCACATTTTTCCATGCCCTCTGAAAACAGAGCAGATAATACTTTTCTTTTAAAGATTATGAGAACTTGCAATGTAGTGTTAAACTGAATGCTTCAAGGAACACAAAGGGGTTAACATGGGCATGGACTCACCCAGAGTCACGATGGCTCCTCTCTAGGAAGTGACAAATCCACGTACTGCAGAAGCTTGGCTTCTTGTCTCGCACCACTGCCTACCATGCCCCAGAGACGGCTGAGACTATCTAGTGAGTGGAGCACTTCCTTCAAAGCTGGGTAACCTATATATAGTACTTAAAAGATCTCAGGTCTGTGCTTAAAAATTGTCACGGATTTATGAAATCCAAATGGATTCTTTACTATATATGACTCATGAAAATGTACTAAGAACAGTCTGTTAGCAGACAACTGAACCAAGAAGATTTGCAGTATTTGGGGGAGGACTTATAGATAGGATTTTAAAAGAAAAAATTAAGACAATTGAATTATGCTGATGTCAGTGAAATGAATCCCTATCTTGTACGTTTCAATATAAAAATATACAGAAAGTTATCACTTGTTAAAAAAACAAGATGGCACAGTTCAAGTTGAGCAAATGTTAACCAAAAAAGGTCTCCTAAACAGGCAGCAGGTATAAACCAAACATGTCTCTTCAGTACAGCAATTTTGCAAAATGTGACATTTCAAAATAACAGTATTTTTCAAAACCACCTAGCACTGACAATCCCGACCTCCAAAGGACAGGTTTAAATAAATACCTAGCAGAAGTGCACTTCATGTGATTTTACGATCAGCTGAGTAAATGTATTATATATACTGCTAAGTATTGTAATAGCTGACTAATTAATAGTGATCTGAGTGCTCTTTATTGCCTGTGTCTGGAGACACTTCTGTTCATTACTCCCCCTCTCCCTCAAAGAAAGTTCCCTTCAGGCTTTGCAGTTGAGTGTTTCTGACAGTGGCGGCAGCGGGCTGTCCTTGGCAAGCAGAATAATATCAAGCAACAGCCAGTGACCCAGACACAACGCGTTCGGTGCATTCGGTACTCTAGTTCTGCAGGTTGAAGTGGGTAGTTATGTATTTGTGAACAACCTCAGGATTCCTAACTGGCTTTTCTGAGTTTTCAAAGAGGAGAGATTTGGGGTTTTTTGTTGTGTATTTTACTAAAAGCAGAACTGATGCCCCTTGAATATCGGGGGCATCATTCAGCTGCATTCAGCTGCTTGCAGGCAGCTGGGGAACAAGCTCCCTTCACCTTCTGCTCCATTACCCAGTTTCTGCAGAGAGCAGTTTAAGGAAAGGGGGGACTGGTTGCTATAGCCAGTTTACTTCTTCATTTCTTTGCGCAGACAGAGAGATGGCAGAGTGGCAAGCAGTGGAACCTCCATCACTGTTGACACACCTCTGACACCTTTCAGAACTGGACTGAAAATGCTCTGCAGTCCCAATGACAGAAGAAATGCATCAAGTTGCTGTAGAGCTGGTGGGTCGGGGCATCAGAGAATGGAAGGTTTAAAAAGCAGGGAGGTTCATCCCTCTTGTGAAATATGCTAGAGAAAGCACTAGCCTTGAAATATATGGAATTTTTCAAAACAAGTTAAAAGCAGCTTTAGAAAATGCTTCTGTCTTCGATTTCTTTTACCAGCCAGTACACTGTTTCTACAGTTAACCTTCTTTTTTTAAATGTGCTTCTCAGCTACAATCTTGCAGGTTTGCTTAAAACAGTAAATAGAAAATGTCAAGCACAAGTGTGATACTGAAGCTGAGTTTCATTTTAACTAAGCAACTCCTCCTTCTACACATCTCAATGCCAGGTTTCTTGTGCAAGCTTCTACCTGTTAACTGAGTTAGCCATCTAAGAAAAGCTCACTTAACAGCTTAATGACCAATTATCACACCTACTGTTACCCTCTAAGCTGCCTATCCAAGACCATCATTCCACAGCTGTACAGAGGTTACCAGTTGTGCTGGTATATAAGATGTTGAAGAAGGAGGCACATATGAGGGTTAACGGCAATGATATTCATTGCAGGCACCCAAGCAGCAGCACTTACATCAATGAGATCAGACAGGTCATGAATGTAATACTTGAATACAGATGCATTGGTGGCTTCCAAAGCTAGCAGATACTCGTTTCTTGCCTTAATAGCCTTCAGTCTATTTTCTGTGTACTTTGCTTGGCGCTAGAAGAGAAACCAAAACCAGAATATATTTTAAAAAGAGGTGCAGCAGGAGTAGTAGCATTCTTAGTAACACCAGAATATACTGAACAAACCTTACCCTGCTCACACAGTTTTTGTTCATTTGGATTCCAGTTTTATCAAGACTCAAAGACTTAGAATTTAGATTAATTATTTAGATGTTTTTAAGCATTACTATACTAGACAGCTTTGCATTTAAAGTCTTCTCTTAAAACAGACCACAAGTTGGGGAAGATTAAGGGAAAAATGAAGGAACAAGGTGGGTTTATGAGGTTATGGCCCAGCTCCAGCACTACCAGAGCGGCTGCTAGAAGTCCATAGGTAGTCTGAGGGCTGCAACAGGCACTCCACCTCTTCCAGCAGAAATTAGACCTAAACTTGGTCCTTTCAGAGCCTAAATCAATCCAAAAATAACTCTTCACCTTCTATTGGCTTGAATCTTAGCGCTGAACTACTTAACTGACTGACTGACTGCTAAGGCAACTGGTTCTGCCCATGAAGTCAGTTTGGGATTGCATGTCTCCCTGTAGCACAGGGCAGATCTTAAGCTGGCATGAAATGGTGAACAAAAATCTTGTACTCTGTACAAGAAAAAAATATGTTAACCATGACTTCCACAAAGGCAGTTGGCAGTTGTTACTTTCATACTCTAACCTCGTTTTAGCTTTCTGTGCCATGCCTGTATAATCCGGGATAATATAAAATGCGTATCCGATTGTCCTAAAAGAAACCTGGTACTAGCTTTTGCCTTTCCTAAGAAATGGTGAACAAAAATCTTGTACTCTGTACAAGAAAAAGATATGTTAACCATGACTTCCACAAAGGCACTTGTTACTTTCATACTCTAACCTCGTTTTAGCTTTCTGTGCCATGCCTGTATAATCCGGGATAATATAAAATGCGTATCCGATTGTCCTAAAAGAAACCTGGTACTAGCTTTTGCCTTTCCTAAATCTGAATGTTTAAAACTTGTACAAAAACTGAGACTTGCATTTGAATGTCACAAAGGAGGGAACTCAGTAGCTCCTGTGCTGAACTACTGCAAGGCCCCCTCCTCAAGCACTCTACATAAGCAATAGCAGTGCTATGGAAGTACCTTCTCCTTCATTTTCTCTATTTTTTTGACAGAGCTTCGTCGAACATGTTTTTCTTCAAATTTGACGTTGGAAGTTGAGTCAGGGGAGCGTGGCGTCTGCTTGTCCTCTTGTTTCACTGACTTCCCAATCTGCTTTTCTTCCTGCTTCTCTGCCTCTTTCAGTTTGCTCTGAGCACTAATGCTGTCAGCGTTGTACATATGGTAGGTTTTCATAACCTGCAGAAAATGATACACAAGAGTCAGAGAGCACCACAGTTTGATTTGCTGAGGAAGAAATGGGCTTACCTACCAACCAACTAGGCATACAGATGTTTTGCCTTACTTTATCTGTATGACCAAGTCTCAGGGAGAACAGTTACACACGTATCTGGAAAGCTCACAGGCTAGGAGGGAGGAAAAAATCCTAAGGAAGAAGTCACAAGCTGCAACACCTTTTTTTGGTTTTGTTTTTTAAATTTGGCCAGTGCACTCCCCAAAACTGTAAGTTTCTTTAACATAACTATTTCATTATAGCTGTCCATCATGTTCATATTAAATGCAAGATATCATACTAACTAAGCAAAGGCATTTGGACAGTGACCAGCAAGTCTGGTTGCTAGTTGGGAGTGAAAAATACCTAAACAAGCAAAATACTCAGGGAAATTTCACATCTCAAAAAAGCGTGACAGAAGAGGCATGAATGAAAATGGCTCTCGAAATGAATCTGAAATCTGAAATCAAAGTGGATTATTTTGCAGCTGCTTCTTTGTTTAACTTTGGCATGCGCCTTCTTGTACAACCCAATAAAGGAGTCATAGAAAACCAAAAAAAGATACAGACTAAATCCAGCCTCCTTACTATTCAAAGAAAATTATATGCCAACATTGGAAAATGATAGCTTTTCATCAGCAGGTAAGGTTTCAGAAGGGATGCCTATCAGTCTTTCATCTGGATGAATCAGTCCTTTAAACATCACAAGTCTCGAGGAACTGTATGCAAATCAATAGTCTGAACACAACGGCTGCAAAAGCAACTCAGGTTCAATTTGTTTAAATCAAATCTGATGTGTAAAAACACCTCTGTTCACCTTATGTAATAAAAATATTAATAAAAGAGTGTGGTTCTTTCGCTCAGGGAGACCTGGACCCGGTACTATATGGACAACCTTTATTACAGCACATTTTTTATAAGTAAGTATAGATAAATATCCCCCAAAGTCACAAAAAAACCCCATTTGTTTCACAGGCTATTCATGTCTAGCTTTGTGTTCAGAAAACAGAACCAAAAAAACAAAGGGCATAATACATAAACTAGCTTTTTTTATCCATGATTGCAAAGCAATTAAATTCACCAAAGCAAACATTATTATGATATAATTTTGATGGGGCAAAAAAAAAGCAAAGTTGCATAAAGACACCCCAATAGTGTCATTCCAGAATTAATAAAGATTCTACTTGCAAATCGTTTGATTCATTTTAGATGAAAACCCACTTATACTTATTTCACCTTAGTTTGAACCATAACATAATTTTACATAAGTAGGATGCATGCTCTCTCTTTATGCAGTGATCAGCAAAGGTTCTCAGATACAAAGAGATGTTGTATTTAAACATGAAAGAAAATGTGAATGCAGCCAGTATTAAAGAGAGACTTTCTGAATAATTTACACACACACCCTTTCAGCTCCTGCATACGCTTAGACTATAAAGCAGGCATTTATAATAACAGATGCAAAGTAGTTTCTTTTCCTCTATCACTGAAAGTGGAACTGGCAGCAAGCAAGAGAAGTAGAAAAAGAAATCACAATTTTGATGATTTTATCCTGCTGACAGTGCCACATTAGCAACCACAAGCTCTGCCGGCCCCGTGTTTGGTGATGGGGTTACTGTTAACGCACTAGTCCCTGCTGAGGGCAACAGCACAGTCAAGGATGGATTGCACAGGACAATTCAGTACAAAAACTTACAAGTAACAAGCCTCTGTATTTCATCTGTGTAGG
>NW_009211021.1:51685-99009 GCF_000690835.1 Fulmarus glacialis
ATTTTCATGGACATGCATTTTGCCTGAAAACATGAATTCTGCCAATCCTTTAGATACCCAGCAGAACAAGAGGTTAGTTTGTGGAAGTACTTCTTAAAGTACCAATGAAAGCAATTCCACCAGTGATTAAATTGAGTCCAGCAAGAAATATCTTTTAATATGATGAGCAGAAGCAGCGTTTTCAAAGGAAAAGAAATTTTCTGGTGAAGGGACAATTTAAAATTTTACAGCAGAAGGAATGAATAAATAGACACCAGGTTCCTAGAACTGACATTAAAAAAGTTAATACCCCAGCTTTGGTTATCAAAGACTGAATTCTGGAAGATCTTCCTTCCAGTGATAGAGAAATTATCAGGACTCAGTATTTGGCTCGATGATCTGTCAGAGCCTGGCAAGCAGAAATTATTACCTATGTCTATGTAAAATCCACTAACCAGTCACCTTATCAACTTAAATGCCATGTGAACTTGGATTAGAAATAAATCTCAGTCCCTAAAAGTCTGTGTTTAGAGACAGCTCTATATTCTTCCTTAGGATCCTATCCAAGTACATGACTGAAAAATTGAATCAGATTGTGCCCTCAAATAAAAAATAATTTCTAGAGTAGGCAGCGCTGATGACATTCACAAAGGCACTGCTACATTTACAAAGCCACCTTCATACCCAAAGTAAATACTCTGCCTTTCAGGAACATGAGCACAACACAGTTTGCTCATACTATTGTAAACCAAGACTGTACTAACAACTACAGCGACAGTACATCGAACACAGGTCAGCTTCAAAATGCCTCCAGCTCCCACCGTACTGCTCGTTCTTGGCTTTCCTGTTGGGGAACACAAACCCTCTTTGCCCACAGAAAAGACTCAGTAATGCTAAACACTCTAATGCAGAAAATGAGGAAAATCATAAACTGGATTCACAGTCTCAACTCTTCAACCGCCACTTCAGCAGCAAGAACATTGGCGCATAATGAATTCCCTTTTCCTACTCCTAAGCTCCCTTTTTTCCTAAAAGATTAGTCTGAATATTTAGCGTCAATGCTCTAATGAAGCAATTTCCTTCTATACCTTTTGTTGATACGGGAAATTTCAGGGACACCCCCCCATACGTTAGCATTGATATTAATACCGAATTTCATCACAAGACTGATATGGCTCAAGAAATATCCCTGGATCATCTTTTGAAAGAATGAAGGTAGTAACATGTACCTCAGTATAATGACCCAATATATCATTAGGGGAGGACAAAAGAAAAGACATTTTGAGCAACAAAACCGTGTGTAGGTTCTGCTTTTAAAACAAGAACTAGCTCAGTAACAGCTGCAGAAAGCAAAAATTTAATCAAACAACAAGCTTTTCCATTCATCTACGTAAGGAGAAAAATCCCCAAGCAGCATATGAACTTTTATGAACACATTCCTTCTCCTTCCTGAGGCAATGCCTCTTTCTTGGTGTCTCCAATGGATATACTGAGAAGCAAAAAGCACAGATGGAAGACTATTACTCTAAAGGGAGCTGTTTTGCTGAAAGAGTTGAGGAACAAATAAACACAGTAGGTCCCCCCACTGAAGCTGTATGCTGCCTTTTGTATGCTCAGACCACACAAAACCACGGATTGAAGATTTTTAGTGCATTTGGAAATAATTCTAATATCTCTTACTCTTTTTAAAACCAACACTGCAGCTAGTAGCAGGTGTGTGCTAAGGTGAGATCTTTGAGAAGCGGAGCCAACACTTACAGAGCTGGAACAATGTAAGGATAGAGTGAAAAAGTAAGATTTATGGTGCTCTATAGACTGGTGAACACAAGCTGCCTCAAACTGCAAAGACTGCAGACATTTATCAGTCTTGGTGCTCAGTCTCTGCTGTAAGAGCAGGCTGGGAGAAGTCAAATACTTCTTCCTTCTGCCTGAAATGGAGATGGAAATTGCAGATGCCAAGAAGTCAGTTTGATTTACCGTGTAGAGTTCATTCAAGACCTTCATCAAGTCTTCCTGGAGCTGCAATCCCACTTCCTTGCTCTGCAACAAAACAGAGAAATGAAAGTTAATTGGGGAAGATGGTAAAAAGGCGGAGGAAGTAAGCATGCTCCGCATCTACAAATAATTTAGGCTCAATTAAGCACCACTATTTATGCTAGCAAATCCAATAGCTGCTCAGCCCAGAGCAGCTGGTCAAATTGCACAAACAGTATTAATAAACTGAAATGTTATATAAGCACAGTCAGAAAAGCCTTACAGTATGGAGACAGGGGAATTTCCAGACAACGTGGGATTTTCAATATTACAAGCCTGGAAACACATAGATTTGCCCATTTTAGCAGGATCAAGTAAGAATATGAATATAGGACAGCTTGGTATGGAAGCTGAAGAAAGGCAGGATAAGAAAGCCAACAGGAATGATCTTCCTTTATTGAACATCATATGACAAAACAGGTAATACTTCAGTTTTGCTGATGTAAGGTACCTCCTTGACAAAGCCAGACTCCGAGGCTGTGATGACAGCAGGCCACCACCTCCTTCACACTCCCATCTCTCTAGGCAGTCCTGCTGCTCTTTCCTTTGACCTTACATCTCACTCCCAGCCCTTCGGTACTGCCTGCCAGCCCCTCCTATCCTTATTCCTTTTCCCTTGACCACATGCACATCACGAGTTGCCAGTTCCACCCCATCATAACAATTCTTGAGGAAACGAGGTTGCTCAGATAGGGTCTGGCAAGGTGTTACAACTTATGGAGACAGATCCAGGAGGGAAACCTTACCGCACTGTCTGCTAGCTCTCACTTGATAAGCCTTGTGCACAGATTATTATCTATTTACCAGATTCACTAGGGCAACAGTCACTCTTGGATACTTTTGGATATGGAGTGCTTGCTGAAGAAGCAGTGTTTGTCACAGAGAGGTTTGGAGGAGCAGGGAGATGTCCTAGACAGCAGGTCTTTTTGCCTGTTGGTACTGCAGGAGATGCTTTGATCCAACTAGAGTTTGTGCTGACTGTATTTGAAAGACCACACAGAGCCACAGTCTGTTTTTGAGCGCAGTGTTAATGTCAATGTATTTATTTTTTAGTTTTGTATGATAAAGCCAGAGTTTAAAAAACAAACAAAAAAGAGTACATGCTTTCAGATGCACAATCTCTCCTTAAGTCTCCATGAGATTTACCAAAAGTTTACCTGTTCTTCCACAAACACCATGATAGCCTGCTACACCCTCTAGCCTCCTCTGGCAAATGTTCCTTCACTTCTGTATTTCATCACAAAAAGAACCACCACATCAATATTGGGGAAAAAAAAAAATTACTCTGACAGGGCTTTACATTCCCACTTCGCTTCAAATTTTAAATCAATATAGGATTTACCTCAATAGACAAAGTAACTGGCTTTTTTTTTTTTAAAAAAAACTACAAGGATTACAATACAATTTAACCATATCAATACAAATCATTCTGTCCTGGGGGACACTTGCATTAGTCCACTGCCTAGTTAAACCTAAGGCTATATGACTCATGAACTTGTTTCCTTCACTAAAACAGTAGAATGAAAACAAAAAAAAGGTGCAGATAGACATGACTGGTTGTCAAAACTAGCTGACACCCAAACTAGCCTGCAGCTGAGTCTCAGATTTTAAAAATATATTTACTTATTTAAACTCCCTGCTAGGTAACAAGCAGCCAGCACTTCTATGTTGTATGCAATTGGACTCAACTACTGCATGAAGAACTGGTGCTGGCACACATTTGGCTTTAGCTAAATACAGGAACAGATAAGCTTCTGTTTTTTTAATAAAAACACTGGAATGTCCAAAGATGCGCATCTATAATTACCAATGGACGGCACCTCTGTATGCAAAGCCCTCTTTGAAGAGGCATTTCTGCATGCCATGTAGCTTGTATGCAAAGGAGGGCGAAGCAACTTAATCATGGTACGATTAATCTTCACTTCATTAGAGATAGGATTTCATGCTAAAACTGACACTGTTCGCATTCTGAAGAGCTTCCATGAGAAAAGCTAGAAATTCAGACACATCAAAAAGCACATTGAGCCAGCATTTGCTGACACTCCTTGCAAAGCAAAGCAAAAGTGCAGCCGCACACTCCAGCCTTGCCATCTCCAGCTGCCACGGCACAACACTGCCATGCACACAAACCTTAACAAATCCGCTTTTTCTATCGCAGGAGTATAAATGATCAAGAAAAATCTCTGTATTTCTAATACAATTTACATCTTTCAGCCTACAGTTATTGAAAAAGATTAAACCCAATAAAGTTACAGTTAGACCCAAACAGATGTTTCCCTCTTTTGCTGCTGAAGACTCCAAGAAGTGATGTCCCAACTGTTATCCTGTTCACCCGAACAGGCTGCTGAAATGGTTTTAACTTAACTGCTTCAACCCTGTTCTGTGTCACACATTATCACGCCCAATCACCCCTTTGAAATTCCAGGAAAATCCATATCCATTCTGATGGGGAGCTGGTTATCATCCCAGCCTTGTAGCAAGCAGCAGAGATTGCCACATATTATAAAAATACCAGAGCTGTTGGGTTCAGAGCATTATACAATGCACCCTTTAAGGTAAAAAAAGGAAGAGGAGGGGAAATGGCACAGATCAATCATCAACTATTTATGAAACCATATACTGGGCCAAAAACACAATTGAAGGGGAAAGCTCCCTCAAAAAACCCAAACTTACGGATAATGGGCAATTATTTCTTACATGAAGCGTGGCACAGCCCACCACACTTCGAGTCAACCTCGTAAGCTGGGTACCAGATAGCGGGAAACGGGGGTGGGGAGAGAAGTATAAAACAGAGCTGCCTTTGTCAGCCATCGGACATAATGTTTCTCTCTGTCTGGTGGAAGGCAAGGAATCGTACCAGCAGCTCCAGAGAGTGCAGGGAAAAGCTATGGGGATGAGGTCTATCCCCAAGGTTTTCGTTGTACAATTTCCTCCAACGGACAGAGAGATGGGAGCAGACAGACACACCGGGATTTGTTACCTTGTCAAAAACAAAAAACCTGACCGCACGCACTATCCGGATGGAAAGGACGGATCCATCTCCAAGTGACATTCACTAATGATGTCTCTGCTTGGGCTGCACGGGAGCCAGCCAGCTTCAACAGCTTTGTTCCTATAAAATGTTTAACCAGAAAAAATCCGAACAGTTACTAGCATTTAATGACAGAAATCTCAGAAATGCAGTCTTAGCTTTTGCAGTACAATCTTTAATGTTTTCAAATCCCTGTCTACAATTTCAGAGCTTTAATCATTCTGAGATGCAGGAAAGAGATAAAGCACACCGAATTCCACTTTTTCTGAGATTTTATTAATAAAAGACATCCAGGTGAATAATTGGAGAAGCCAAGGAAGAGAGCAGACGTCTTGTCTCTCTACACTAACATTTCTATTCACAAAAAAACAGGCAGGCTTAAATACTCATAATCTAATAATTATGTTTTCTCCACATTTTCCCACTAATTAGAAAGTGCAAATCCATCTACATGTAACAAGAATAACTTTATCCACTTTATAGATTTTACTCATTCACTACCTACTAAGGCAGCGTTTGCCTGATTGAACCTTCATGCTCTGCATGTTAGAAGTATGTAATATCTACTGGGTCAAGCAAATTTGATAGGTTCAAGATTATTTATGCCTACAAAGTTCAGGAAAAGAAAAAGATAAAGAGGTAATGCAGACAGACCCACACTTAAACCAGCATTTCTGCCTGAGAACTCAAGATAGCGTTAAGCCATGAGGAAAAAAACCATACTGATAAATTAAAAAGCAAAAAGAGAAAGATTATCTAATTCAATTTCAATAATTTAATTTTAAATTATCCTTTTTTGAATACCATCCAGTTCAGCAGTGCTCAAAGTTTACTGTGTTTCTGAGATGACAGATGTTTTATTACAGACTGTTTACGTATGTTGTGACCCATTCAGACCAGCCTGGCATTGCACTGTTGGCAGTGCAGTGGGACGTACAAGCAGAAGCATCCAAGGTCAGGTCCTTTGCATTTTCATACGTTCCAGTCCCACGTTCCTCAGCCTGCTCCCCAGGTGGCCAGATGTGCTACTGGAAAAACAAGGGTCTGACACAAACGCTGACGAAGGGGAGCATCCTGCTTTTTCTGAGGAGTCTTTAATTTAAAGAAAAGAAAAAAGTTGGTGATTCCCAATCTCCAAGAGAGTTTGCAGAAACAAGATCTACATTTTTTCCATCTCTGAAAGCAGAAAAGAAGCTGAAGCTGCTGCTTATCACTGCAGTGATATAGGTCGCAAAGATTTTATGACTGCCTTTTTCTCAACATTGGAGATGATTAATGGAAGTGACTGGCTGGGTCTGTTTTAAATGCCCTGAGCGCTGAACTTTTCACACAGAAGGAGCTTTTCAGCAGCACGCTTCACTGTGCTGGTTAAACTGCCTGGACTGGACCAATCATCTGCCTTTCACCCGGCTCTTTTCAGCCCATTTGCTAATTTCTTGCATAAAATTGCTCATTCACTGTACAAACTGCTGAAGCATCAATTATGCGAAATAGATTAAAATGAATATTTTAATACATATTCAGGTTGAAGAAGAAAAGAAGTGTAAGTGCCAAATTGTCAAAACACAAAACTCTTTGTGCTTCCAAATGAGCTCTCAAGAAAGAAACTGCCAGATTGCTGGACTGGAAAAAACCTTACATTAAGATGAAGGTAAGATAGATCACAGGTGTCATGAAAACAAGAGCTATGTGATGAACACTGTTAATGTAATGCTGCTCCCCGTACTGATTCCACAAAAAAAAAAGGTTTAGGAGAAAAAAGCTGAGCTAGTTGACCCTGATAAATGAAAATACATTGGAGGAAGCAGAATGGTTACCTTGGGAAAGTCAAAAGAAAATGCCTCAGACATTAGCAAAAAAGCTGTTGCTCAAGTGTTGTAGAGGCTGGTGGACTCGATGCACACAGAGAACTTTTCTGAGGTCCCATGGAGTTCAAAGTGCGTCCAGATTAAAGGCTGCTGATCTTAACCATTGCCATACAGGCATAAAAGATTTCAAAATCACGCTAGAATGTGGCGTGGAATTACGAATAAAATCCATGCCAAGGAAAAACAACAACATAGTCTCCACAGTTGCAAACGTCTCCAGATATCAATTTCTATTTCAACATCAAATTCTATATAATGTTTTTCAAAGGCAGACAGAGTTTAGAATGATTTATTTTGTAAACAATCTTCCAGGAAAAAGCAATAAACAAAAGCAAAAGAAAATCTGATAAATTTTATTATTATCTATTCCTGGCTGTACCTGCAACTGGAGTCTATCTGCACATCCCTTAAAAAGCCTGAGGAAAGGCTTGTGCAACAAAATCTTATCTAATTGGCTTCAGTAATAAACTGTGTGTGTATGTGGGGAGGGGGTGTCCCCACAAACCTTGTCTCTTTCTTATCCCATCAGGGCTAAACACTTGTCCTCTTGATCTGGGAGATTATCTAGTTTGATATGCATCATTAATGCTCTTGGAAGATGGCACAGCATGGGAGCCCACCGCACGCCTGAGGCTGGGGAAGGGGGAGAGCAGGGCGCCAGCACAACCTCACCTGTGCTGCCCTGATCAGTCATAAACACAGGCTTCCTTTTGTCTGCAAATCAGGAAAATTATCAACAGCACCCAAGAGAACAAGAAAGTTATTTGAGCAAGGTGACAACAGTAACTGTTGCCCAGGAGTGCTAACTTGCAACCTCAATATTTTTCTCGCAAGATGCCTTTCTCAAGCCTTTTCTTCAGCCCAAAACAAGAAAGCAAAAGAAGCTGCCCTAAGTGTGCGTGCGTGCACATGCATACACATACACGCTCACACATGCACACATACTCCTTTGTTACAACAGGGTGTATATGCACCATGTGCAGAGCTGTAGGTTGCTGCCACCCCTCGCTGGAACATAAATTCCCAGTACGCCGTGCCAGCTTCTCAACGGCCTCTTTGTTCCAGCCCTCCTCCCCTCCACCTCCCCTCTAATTTAATCAAGATGTTTTTGGGATCTACTGCAGCACTCGCTTGGCTGTTCCGCATTCCACCAAACATTAACGACTTCAGCTTCAAAATATTTAGGGGGGATAATAAATATGAGAGCTAAGGAATGCTGTCAACATTTTATGCCCCGGATCTCAAGCCTCAGTAACGCAATTCCAAATCTGATAGAAAGATGGTACGGCTTCAAAACAAACATGCCGTGAAGTTCACGAGATGCTTTCTGTATAAACTCAACAACAGCAAGGAAGCACTCAGAAACCATTGGTGGGTGAATGCGTAACACATTGAGATAAGAGATTTTATCTAATACGTTGCCTAAAATTATGTCAGCTAGTGGCAGGGCTGGAACTGGAACCCAAATCTGCTGATTCTGAAAACAGCTCTCTAACAAGACCATTTCTCTACATCTTTTAAAAAGGAATAATTAAATATACATAGGTCGAAAACAAACATAAAATGTTCTCATGTTTTTTGAATCAACAGTGGGAGCTGGGAGGCAAGTGGATTGAGACCACTTGCTGAGACCAGTGGGGAAATTGGCAGAAGTGCAAGATCCTTTTTATTCCTGTCTAAATCAAGGTTACAATACAGGGTATTTATTATGCATTAGTTAACATCTACTTACAAAGTTTGTTAAAGAGAAGGCTTGCCAGGTAAAATTTTCCAAGATCATACATGTAGCACTGAAATAGAATTTGCTATTTAAAGTTTAGAATTCTTTATAGGTAGATTCTTGATAATGTTCTTTTTTTTCTTTTAAACAGGCCTGCCTTTAATTCATTTGCATGCAGCAGCAAATATGATGTATCACCTTCATGTTCTCATCTAAACAATCAACTAGCTTCACTATACAGAAGTACTCCATCATCACCATCAGTCCGATTCACTTGTTACAAACGTACCCCTTATTCTACAAGGATGTACTCTCAATTAAGCCTGTAACCTACCGGTAGCCTGTGCAAGTTTTATGCACTTTTCTCTCACAACTTTCATGGATAAAGTACTTGGCCATTATCACATGGCCCGACAGAACAGGAATTCCGTAAAACTTCCTTTAAAGCTTCAAACTCTCCAGAATTTAAAGAAAAGCTAGGAAAACAAAATCTATGTCATACAATATACATGCATATTTTGGGTGATAGATCATCAGTTTCCAGTTTAATGATCCATTATGCATTGGTCAGTCATATTTAAATTACAGTTGTATCATCTAGTTTTCTCCACCATTTCACTAGTGATTTGTTTCACCACTATGTCAGTAATAAGGAATTTTCCTTATTACAGCGGAATACTGTACTCTGAAAAGCCATTCCTACATGAAACCACGTCACACTGCTGCCTCCCATACTCTGGGCTGAAAGAGTTGCTTCCGAACAACCCCTTTTTCTCCTTTTTTTTCTTTGCAGAATTCTGTGCTGATCCAATTGAATCTTGGGCTTCAGACACTCAATCCCAACAAACCAAGCAATTTTATGGCTGAGAGCATTATTCTTGTTGTGAAGCCAGCTACATTTGCCTTCACTGAAGGAGCCGCATGTGAAATGGGTTTCAGAAGGTGGCAAGACCTACCAGCAAGTGGTGAAGTCCTGTAAAATATTGGAAGTAACATTCTGTAATTCTGATCACAGTTTTAATGCTCTGCACGACAGCTTTGTGCTAGGGACTTCCCCCAATAGCCTTTTTCAAAGTGCTGTGATTTATCTCTAGGAAAAACTGACTGGAGGGATCAGAGTCAGATGAACAACCTGAAGTGTAAAAATGCTGTTACCTTGTTCCTGGCTGACCTGAATTCACACTGCAGCAAAATAAAGACGAGCATTCTGGTGTAGTGAAGACAACAAAAGCATACAGGAAACTGGAAACAAAATGCAGTAACAATGGACTACTTTCACACATTAAAAAGGGCCAAATGCATCATATTCCTTGCCCAATCTATATGCAGGAGTGACATTTTTAGTCTGTAACATGTGTAGTAAAATTACTCCAGCTGTAGCCTTTGGTATTCAGTACATCATCCTGGGCAACAGACTCTGATCACATCATTGTATCTGACCAGGTACAAAGTGTTAGCAGCGTAACAGAAACCATCCACTGCAATTACAGGTAGGGGGAAT
Source organism: Fulmarus glacialis (assembly GCF_000690835.1). Lineage (NCBI taxonomy): Eukaryota > Metazoa > Chordata > Aves > Procellariiformes > Procellariidae > Fulmarus > Fulmarus glacialis. The sequence continues at coordinate 61,819 of NW_009211021.1, forward strand.
CAAATCTCTAACTCAGAAGCAGATTTATGTACTGCTAACTCAGATAACAGCACCACACAAATTATTTCACTCCCTCTCCCACTTGTTCTAAAAATAAGCAGGTAGGAAAACCAGGAGATTTCATTTCCCCAATGAGAAATCAGAAAGTATCATTTCACAACAGGTCTCTGTGTCCTTTAACTTTTGGGAAAACAGAACTCAACATGACTATTGCCTAAGGCACCTAAGGCAGAGGAAGACGCAGTGGGTAAGGATGCAAGTGTGAGAGCAGGGATATAGCATGTACTTACCAACTCTGCTCCTCAGTGACAGTTTTACTTATGGCATTTGTATATTTATGTGTTTACACTGTTATGGAGAAATATTTTTACAAATGCCCAGCATTTTTGCCAGTGCATTTCTTTCAAGTGCGTGGCTTTTCCATGTGTGGTGTATTTTAAGATTTTTCATATTCTGGTACCAATGCAGCAATGAGACATACTGCAGCTGTAAAGTAGGTCATCTTATGCAGGACCCCTTAAGAGAACTAATAATTCTTCTTCCTTGATTACTGCAAGGCTTTTAACCAACTCATTGCGGATTTTTCATTTCACACCAAACACTGTGCAGTGTACTGGTAGATAAACTGTTTTTTTCCACGATCAAAGGTATTAAACAGGAAGCAAATTTCAAATCCTCAGTTTTGTTTTCTTCATTCCTTACAGGGTTTTCTCCCCATAAATATCATAACTGAATTTGATACAATAGTGTAAAGGAATGCTACGCTCTCAGAGCAAGATTTGTAGGGCAACCACCCCTCCCTGTCCCAACTACTCTATACCGAGAGGACACGTCTACCTGAATGAGCCAGAAAGCAGGGCAGGAGAGGGTTACTGCTCCGAGCATCTCCAGTGAGCCTCCCAGTTAACACTGCTGGCAAGGAGCCCCAAGTTAAAAATAGAGCAGAAGATGTATGTTTTAAATGCAGTAGGACCAATGCTGCATGAAAGGTCCATGTACAGCACGGCAGGCAGATGCTGAGAAGGTACCTGTCCTTGTTTAGAGAGACAGTTCTAGAAAGCAGCCGATAACAGCCACTGCCTGTCCTGAGGTCCGTCTAGACACAGGAACTTATGCATATGCAGAATAAATCTGCCTTTCTGCCTATTAACACTTTCCAATTACTTCACAATTTTGTTACGTAAAAATCTGTCAAGTTGGAAAAAAAAAATCAGTTTGTTCAGAAACTACTCAAAGTGACTGAGGCTTCCACAGTCCATTCTTTTAAGAGGGAGAAAAGGGGGAATCAAAAGGGGAATCAGCTCAAATGGAAAAATACTTTGAATATATGTGTATAAATATATAAATAAAAGGGCCACGCTGAAGGAGGATAAGCAGGAAGAAATCAAAGGAGTGCTCTCTACCAAAGTAGATGGAGGAATGAAAAGGAGCGTGCATGAGAACAGGCGCTGACATCAAAGCAGGACGGTCTTCCAGGAGAGGGAGAGGTGATCAGAATAGCAATGCCAGGTTGGCACACGGGCTTTCAACTTCAACCTTGTACGAAACCCAGGGCTAAATCATTAACTGTTGGACAAATAAGAAAATATTACTTCCTTCCCAAGGTGTAACGATTTGTTATTAGGACAATTCCACCAGTTCCCTCCCAGTTTTACTTGCTCGAGAGAGCGGTTATTTAATTCACCATTTATCTTCTTTTTCTTCTCTAGTAGCACAGAATTGCACTGACACCATTCCTGGGGCCAGCGGTGCTGCTGAAGCCAAATGCCAGATCCCCACCGATGCCAACGGGATTCATCTGCAAGACTGCTCTAGCAGCAAGCCCCTTATTGATGACATCTTTTACTGAAATTTAAAAGTGTTTCCTCAGGAGGAACCAAAACAGAGAGCACAGAAAGAGTACAGTGTTCAAAGAACACCTATACTTTAGGTTGCAAGTTTCCAGTAGGATGTAAAACCATGTTTGGTGCAAACAGCCCAGCGCTCAGACATGTAAAGGTTTTGCAGGGAGAGCAAACCGAGGAAGTAAACAAATCCGAGAGGCAGGAAGAAACAGGGCTGACACACACTGTACATCCAGCACCACTTCAGTGCTGACTTTGGCAGCAAACACAGCTTCCCTTATCAGCAAAGATACGTTTGAAGTGGCTGGCAAGCTTCCATCTAACACTCAAACAAATAAGACCCTCCACATGGTAACACAGCCCTGGAGAGGGATCTCTTCATCATAACACACGAACAGAAAAACTGCATGAGACAAAGCCACAGACCATGCAGCTTCCCATGACACTGTGAATCCAAACACTGCAAACATAAACCCTCTGAAAACCTGTGTGCAATGCGGGCACCACTGCTGGAATTTCAGAAGTTCACCGATTTCAAGACAGACCCGTCCAAGCTCGACCATCAGCACTGCTGTGCCCTTCGTATAACTGGTCCGAGGGGTCCAAGAGTGAACACATGAGAATCAGTCTCAGCCTGAGGATTCTCCACCACAGTCGCTGGAAGAAACAAACCCCATATTGCCACCACTACTGATGGTCTTCCGGATAGAGAGAGACCTCGTTTGCCCACCTCAGGCTCCATGCTGCTCTGGCTGCAACACAGCCAGCTCCCACCCCGCTTCCCTCCGCATCTCCGCTGCCCTTGAGGATGTGTTTCCTTCCCAGCGCAGACCTTATCACATCCATCCAGGCCCTTTGCAGCCTTAAAGCTGGATTATGGCTGCGCGTGGTACTTGGATCTCTCTCGTTTGAAAAAGCTCACCACTTCAGACAGTGCAAGATACAGCAACTCAAGAGTTTAGCCACAAAAGGGATCTTAAGTACATCCTTTTTACCCTGTCTGTCCTTCCTAGCTCACCTGCTCAATCCCAGCATGACACAAAGCACTGATTCGAAAAAGCCTTGAATTATAAATGGCCCCAGAAAAGGATCTCATGCCTCAGGATTTTACTTCAACAGCCCTCAGCAAATGAGGATCTCTATATCACTATCCTCTCCATATTTTATAGCATTATTCACAACCCAGAGAGTAGTTCTTAAATGTAAGTTACTAAAGCACCTGCAATCAGACACATGTATAACTTCTTTTAGAAGGTATTTTCCAAACAGAAGTGTAAAAAATAACGTTTCTCAGACTTTCAAATAATAAAGCGTCCCTGTTTTTGACACAGATTCCCTGTGTAGCATGAGACAGAGAGCTCCCAAACCAGCAGCAAGCTTGGCAGCACAATTCCAACAGCTACAATTTCCATTGGAAAACAGCAAAAACCAAGCTCTTGTGTTAACCCAAACCTGAGTACCCTAACAGCATCATAGCTAAGGCTCTTCCTCCTGCAGGCTGCATTTCATTAAACTGCAGTGCATTTTAGCTTGACTGTACTGCATGCATTAGACCAGACAGGACATAGTGTAGAATCAGTGAATGAGCTGGAATGACCGCATGGCACAAGAGAGGCAGGAAACTCAGGTCTCAGAAGTAATACAGCCAGTTATTTCACTGACGTAGCCTGGCTACGTAGATCTGTGGAAAAGCTACATAAATCTGCTGAGATGTAGCACCACACTATTTCAGCTATGCCATTCAGAGCTTGTTCACATTTGGTTTTTGATTGGGACCTCCGAATTTGCCTTCCACAGCTTCATGGAAAGTTTTGCAGCATGGCACAGTAGCATTATTTTCCATGTAGCTCCTGTATAAACTACATCTGTTTCAAGACTGCTAAAAAGTGCTCAGTTTTCTGAGCTGTCACATACTATGGTTGCTCTTTTCCATTAAAAAATGGGAAAGGATGTCTCGAAAGTTTAAAAAAGGATGGGAGAAGCTAAGGGGAGAGGGAGGAGAATGTTCTTTTAGATTCTCATCAATATGACTAATTTCCCTTTGGGCTAGCATGGTTTTAACTTCTGGTTAGAGGCACAAAAATATATGCCACTCCTAAATATCTTGCTGAGTCACCTAATTATTCCCCTTCAATACCTACAGATACTGATCAGAAAGGCATCCTGGCTTTGCCAGTAACTTGCTGAGCAACCCTGTATAAGTGACTTCATCCACTTGTCCCTGTTTTTTCATCCAGGAAAATGTACCACTTGTCTGCTTATGGTCCAGAGATATTCTGACAATTGTTTGTACTGCTCTTGGGATATACTGAGTACTACAAGCATGCTACATAGGGGTTTTATAAATGGATAGCATTTTTTTATGGAATATAAAGCTGATTTGCAATATTTTAACGACACACCACATCTGTTTTCTAGCCTACAGTAGCTTTTGTACCAATTCATGCTGCTTCTTGCAGCTCAGGAAGGTAAGAGATTCTAATGAAAAAGCACAAGTAGCGGCAGACCCAAGTTCAGCCCCAAATTTCTCTATTTCTTTGCTGCTATCTTATTCAACTATGTGACACTTTAGATAAGACGGGATGCAATTTTTGGTTTTAACCACCCAGCACAAATGGAACAGTGATCTAATACCTGTTTTGGCCTTCAGCCAATTTGGTATGCCTAGCAAACAGTCAGACAAGAAGTAGTTGGAATTTAGTAACAAGTGCCTTTTTGTTTGCACAAATTAAGACAGAGTTTGTGTTTGGTCTGTGAGAAAGAAACCAGAGGGGTATTTTGTTGTTGGTCAGTTATTTGTTTGTTTTTATTCAAGTCCTACTGCCCAAAATAAAACAGGGCAAAGCCATGCTTATACAAGGGGCTGAAAATTAAGATGCTAGTTTCCAGCCAAACTAGGATAATATCAATTTCCATGTGCTTCTTTGTCAAGGCATTTTCTCAGCCACCTTCCTCAAGCACAGCCGTTGTTGAAATTCAGTGGGGAGATTACTTATCCTTTGGAAGGATTAGAGGAATTGAAGAGTAACTGCCATTCAATAATCCCGTGTAAGTATCTAATCAACCATAATGTAATTACCAGAAAGTTTTAAAAGGTCAAAAAGGCCTTAGCGTGACGTTACTTGAAAAAGAGAAGGTTCCTCCTCTCCTTGGGCAATGTCTCAAAAAAAGAAGTAAAAGAGAAACAGAATGGAATACTTTAATATATTTTTCATGCTCTGTTGCCATCCACTAAAAACTCAAGAAATACTCATAGCAAAGACCAGGAACACAACAGTGCACTTGCACTTATTTTCATTCTCCATAGAAATCAGCTGCCAACACACACAAATACCTGCTGTAAAAGAGCAAATGCATCCTGCTCTCCAGGTAACACACAACAAGATGCTGCTCCTTCAAGTGCATCTTAACATGAAACATCACACACAATATCAAGCATTGTTCATTTTCTAGCAGTCTAAACTGCATTAGATAGACTGTCATTTAAAGCAATATAGAGATGTTACAAAATATCTGAACGCTCTTTCCTCAAGACATTTCAAAAGACTGTCAAGACCAGAGTGACAAGCCAACGAGGCCTCCAATTACTGCCAAGAATGGACCTAAACAGATTTTAATTTTAAAGTCACACACTACTCACATGACTCTCTTTTAATATAACAACTGACACCACTGAAGGCAAAAAGACAAAGATGAAAGTACACTAGGAGTTCTTTATTGAAAGTATTCCCCCTCCATTTCTCTCTCAGAGACAGTGCGATTTAGGATGAGTCTCCACAAAAGTATTCTTTAGAAAGCTCGAGTCCTTCTGCAATCCCCTTCTCTAGGCCTTGCAATAGCAGAAGTAACTCTCCAAGATCATGACACATTGCAGGGGGTGGGGAGCGGGGGAAGAGAAATTGCTTTGAAAGTTAGAGTTGCAATGTTTTTAACATGTTAACTAGCAGATGTTACAGCCATTGACAAATCTCTAAAGAGACTAGGCATTACCATTTAATAGGAGTTTCAAAGCTTCCATATCATGTTTCTTCAACTGGAAGAACAGATTCTTAATAGAAAAATACCCTCCCACACTGTCCCACCTTTTTTTCGAGGTGGAAATCAAGGGGAAAAAAAGAGGACAAGGCTAACAAAAGAGACCTCAGCTGCATTTTCTCCTTTTTCCAGAGAAGGACAATACATCCTTTTATTATCTGGCTTAGTAGGAATTATCCCTAATTTTTCTTTTAACAGTAGTTTCTCTTCTGCAGCAGATATAAATTTGTCTTTGGAGAGTTGTTCGTGATTCAGAGTTGAAGACCTGGAGGGTTTCTGCTTATTTAATAAAAGTTTCAAAATGCATACAAAACTGTGAGCAGGTTAAGAGGAAAAAGCATGGCCTGAATTTAGACCAACAAATCTCAACTGATCACTTTCAGGAAAATCTAAAATACTAAAACAAGAAAATAACTACAGAAATCAGACGTAAGTCAAGCACAGTTATCCACAAAGAGGGAAAAAACCCCAACATGTGTTAGGCACAGCCCACAAGAAATTGATCCACCAGAAGTAATAGCTAAAACTTCGTATTTCAAAAGGGCCAAACAAAAATACATGCGTTGTAGCGCTCGCTTACCTTTTTGAACAGGCGCCCCGAATCTTCGCTGACCTGGACAAAGCGCGGGATGATGTTGTTGAGATAGATGTCACTTAGGGTGGTGTGATCCCTGCTCTCCCGCTTCACTTGATTTAGCAGGAGATTCCAGCAATTGACGGGTGATAGCACATTTTGATCCTTCCTACAAAGAACACAAAATAGAAACAAGAATTGGATAGGACTTTACCTGAAGTGGACAAAATGATTCTGTTCATGATGTTCTATACCTATAAATGCTAGAAACCCAGCTACAGGATGTATGGATTTGCTGAGGGAGAAGAAAGCAGAGGAAGGCTATAAAATGGCTATTGCACATACAGAAAACACGCCCTCAATTACACATGACTACATTCACATGGCCATGGGCTTTTGTCCCCCAACAAACACATCAGGCAAATGCAAGCTACAGTATGCCAAATGTAGGCTCTCATTTTTTTCTTTTGAATCCAAGATTTTGCGCATAAATTACAGTGCCTGAGGGAGAGCGATGGCTCCAGTGTCTGACAACAGGTTTCACAGAGCTGTCTCAGGCATTGTGACTTAACCACAATAAAAAGATTTCAAGCATCCAGTTAGCTAAATAGCATCTGCATAGGAAACAAAATGTTATGTTTCATGTACAAAAACAATTATGTGCAAGCATGTATATCTGTCCTGGGCAAAAGAGAAAGCAACATTTATACAAGCTTTATTTTCGCATCTTTGAACTTTCTCCACCTTATTACGGCTGATTCACTCTGCACCCTGCAAATAAGCAATACAACGGGCAAAGGAGGAAATGAGATGAACCTCAGTTTATTTGGATCAACATTTCATCTACTGAAAGGAGCAAGTCATTTCTTAAGGCACCATCTCATACTAGATGAAAGCAAGGACGTTAGCAGTGATTTTGCATGGTCCTCCAGCAGCCCCACAGCAGTGTTTGGAACTGGCAGATCTAGGTGTAGTCTTAACTACATCATTTACTTCTCTCTAGATCTGTTTATCATTTGTTTATAGCACAGTAATATTTATTTAGAAAAGAGTAAGTCAGAGCTCTGGTGGAAAGCCAAAGCTCTTGTTGATTATTGTACACAATTGTATCAGATTTCTTTCCTCTTAGAAGAAATGTCATTTAATTTCAATTGAAAAAGGGAATATTCTGCACTTAAAAGAAGAGCAATCTCTGCTGCAAGAAATGTCTGACATTGTGAAAACGTGAAAATTAAGCCATGGCAGACTTTCATTACCCTTCTCATGACATCAAGGGTTGGATTTGTAGTGCAATATGGATAATTTTAGATAAAGAAGAATAGTTTCAGAACAGCTGATCTTGATGCTTTGTTTCTTTTCCTTAAAAAAATGAAAAGCTCAGGAAATGACTGCAGCTTGTGATCTGGACTGCTTCAAGGTTTGGAGCATGTGTGTGTGTGTGTGTGTATAGTGGGAGGGGGTATAAAAAGGATTCTGGGCTTTTGGTCCTCCTGGTGATTTGGGTGGGGAAAAAAAAAAAAAAAAGAAAGAAAAGAAAATGTGAGTAGGCATTGATTTTATTTAGAGACAATTTTTCCCTTCGTACTCCAGTGTCCTGTATTGCAGATACTGCTGACACGCAAAGCCAGATGGAATGATCAAAATGCAGAACTGTACAAGGTTGAAACTGCCAGATGTTAAGCTATATAAATCAAATAGTTGCCCCCCAATCTGCAATCAGTGCTTGCAGCATACCGTTTGTTTTGTTAATATGCCAGAGAGCTAATTAGTAACTGCAAGGCCTGGCTAATAGAATTTTGAATCTACAGGTACTGACCAGGCTGCAGCCAGCCCTTGAAGAGCACACGCACAGATAAGGAGCCATATGCTCTGACCCCCGCTGAAACAGAGATAAAAGCTGCCACCACAAGAGAAGGTAACATACACATTAAGGTTGGCGGTTTTTTTTATTTAGGTGAGATAAGAAACAACATGCAGCTTTCTTCCACTAAAAAGAGGGCAGGAAGAGGAAAGGCATCTCCAGAAAGAGCTTCTACAAGGAGCAGCACCAGGTCGGAGGTGTACACACCCTCTCTTCCAACAAACTGTGGTTCAGGTAGAAGGCAGGAAGCAAACTAAATAAGATAGTATTGTGGATGGTAGTAAAGAGAAGTTTATGAAGGACAGTATTAGAAGATGTTAAAAGTTGGTTGGTTTGCTCCTTTACACCAATGATATAAAAATACTTTACACACTGACTTAGTATTTGCCCTCTAAAGCTGAAAGAGGTACTGCAAGTGAAAATTAATCAACTACCATAAAAAGTTTGGGAATGAAACTTAGGAACAAAAAGCTCAGACTCTGCACCAGCTGATCTTGTTCTAGCTGTTCAAAATCATGCCTCAAAACCCTTAACAGCCTGTTACTGCTTCATCACTTTGCTGCTTCACTCTTTTCCTAAGACCAGTGCAGCCGCAGATCTCCTCTATGCAGCCAGAAGTCGTCCAGCTGCGTGCAGGCTGCTAACTTGCCTTCTCAGGCTTCTGCACGAAGCTGCCAACCCAAAAACTCAGCTATTTTGATCCTTAATATCTCCCATCGCATTCTCCATCTCGTTACGAATTTTTGCTATCTAAGAGCACCTGGCTGTTCATGGATGTCCCCACCGCAGTATCAGTCCAACCCCTTGAGCAGCTTGAAAGAGCTGTGAGCAACAAGGGCCAAGGGTGATGATTATAGACAAGAATACATGCAAGGGACCAGAGAGCAGCATGGGTCGAGTGCCTTGCTTTCCAAAGAAAACTGAAGCACCAAATGGGAACCAGAAGAGATGCAACAGTTAACTGGACAATTCCCAGCTGTCCAGGCTGCCCTACCACAACACCCAAAGCTATTCTAAGGCAGCACATAGCACGAATACCAAGAGCCCATGAAAAGCATGGTGAGTAGAATTGCTGGTGTCTAATGGCGCCAGATGGGTTGTTGACACACTCCGTGTGGTTAGACATGAAAGGCCATCCTGCAGGAAAAAATAATCACAACCCCACATGCTTCCAATCCGCGACCGGGATTGTCACCTTTGGGTCTGCGCAGCGAGTGCCGCACCCTGAGCTCAACCTCATGCAACCACAGCTCTGCACGCTTCAAGATTTTTTGTTTAAATTCCTTTAATTTCTTGGTGTCTGTTGGTTTCACTAACCCCTTCAGTACCTTGTTAAAATGGTCTGTCTTGCTTTTGTACAGGTTCAATGTTTTCATGGCGAAGTTTTTGCAGGAAACGAGACAAAAACTCTCCTTCATTATTTGATAGTGACAATTTTCCTAGCACTGGCAAAAAGCAGATAAAGGCAGGCCTTAAGACAGAAATGAAACAGAAAAGGAAAGAGGCAGTTACTTGCTTCAAACCTTCCAAGTAGCCTTTGAAACTACACACACATTAACTGTTAAAGCACCTCTAAAAACGCAGCATTTTCTGGGGTGGAACATGGCAACAGTTTTCACAACACAGAGCAGAAGTTATACAACTGTTTACAACAGACCCTTTTCTATCATAACCACAAGCAGATGGCAGAGAAGCAAATTGCGATTTTCATTAACCATTTCAATTCTCAAAGGAGCTGGCAAATATACTCTGCTTCCAGTTTCATGTCACCACAGAGGAGGGATGAAAAAGGGAAGAAAAATATGCGATAGGGACCGCTGGGTAAAATCGAGAGTGAGCTCGATTTCCACACATTCTGCAGAATGACTGGAGTCAGTATTCACCCTTAAATAGTAAAATTGATGAGATCAGCCCAAAACTTTAGGACCTGGATATGAACTTTCCCAAAGTGCTGGCGATTTCATGTTCACAACAACTGTTTGACTCAAATTTCCCCCACAAGGAGAGGAGGAGGAGGAGGAAGATGCCAAGATCCAGGTTTATTTCAAGCACTATTTATACTCGTTTAAAGATTGTGTGATGATAGTGAATCTGGAGAGTTTATTTAGGTTAGCCTAAATTACACCAGATCACAGCAATTGGGGGTGTTTGGGAGCAGGAAGAGGAAGTTGTGCACAGATTTTTAAGGAACCACAAAGTATGAAGCTCTGTGGTTTCTCGGGTGTTATCTTGATTGGGTCCTGTGCAACTTCCACTTCAAAGGTTTCAGTTGGTCTCAAAAGATCAGAAGGGAAGATTGAGTCCCAAGTATCTGAAACGTCTTAATTAAATTACTCATTCATACAAGGAACTCACAGACAATTCAAGATTTATCTGCTTTAAGGCAAGCAGGAGAGAGCGACAAAGGCCAGCGACACTTGGTTGGGCATTGCAAGGTAACCCCGTTCAGAGCAACAACAGAAAAATTATCTTAAAAAACAACCTCCTCCCTCCACACTAGATTAAAAACAAAACAAAAAAACCCACACCCACAAACCAGGAATAGTAATATTGGCTTCCATAAGGAAAAGACGAAGGAATGAGTCAGATGAGAATGAAAATACTACTAAACAGAAAGAGAGAAACATTTAAATTAACATAGGCACGTCACGTCATCCGTGTGAACAGAAAACTTCTCCGACCATCCTTCCTTCTAACTGAGGTTTTTAAAGCAAGTCTCCTGGTGGTACTTACAAAACCTGAGGTTTCCTGTTCCACCTTACTGCCCCCCCCATATATTTGGGATCTGTTTCCTAGAGGTGTGCAACAGACATTTCCAGACCCGGTACATCCCGAAATAGTGATCAAGATCCTGGGAACCAAGAAACTGATTTATTTCTCACTCTGCAGAGTAACCTGCACGCACTACCTTTCCCATCTCAACGCTGACCCATGGGCTCAGGTCTCTGAGCTCTACAGGGTGCACACTCTGCAGTATTGACCTCATGTCCACCTGAACTACCCGCTACAATTAGATATGAGGTGAAGGGAAAGATGAAAAAGTTATTTTCAAGTCCACCCTGCAAACCATCAGAGCTAGAGCTAGACCAAGTGTTAGAGCAGAGACGTAATTGTTTCTGTATATACTTTTTCAAACCTGTCTGAATTTTGTCCTCTGCAGTGTGCTCCGTAAGAGTAGCTACAATCATATCAACCAACGCAGTGTGATACTGGGATTGCTGATACGATGAAAAACACCACAAAGATCCTCCCTGGGGTTTTACATCAATTTTCGCTGGTCATGAATCCCTAGCTTTCTGGGCTCAATGAGGTCACTGGGTAAATGAATGCTTCATGCTTAGAAAAATCTTCCAAGTGTTGTTATTTGAAAGACTCAGAAAAAAATGTTCAGCACTAGGCTCCATCAAAAAGAATCACAGATCAAAATAGCCTATGACAATATTTATCAATTAACATACTACTAATAATAAACAACGTAACTGAAGTCCACGTGACCCAAATGCTTTTGTCGATACCTCCCTCACAGCCTGTATCATCTCTCCTTTAAAGAAATCATTTCACTTTTAAGAAAACTAAAGTTGAACTTCTCTGCAAGCTGCTGATTCAAATCAACGTTTGAGTTCCCCTTAAAGTCTTCCTGACACAGCTCAGTGTTAACTGCAGATTTTGAGAATTACAAGCATGGACATACATGCTGCTCCCTGCCCTTCTCTTCCAAAAGATTCCAGTTATGAACATCTGTTGTTTACAAATGCTCAGCCTGAAGGTTGCCAGACTTATTCTGCATCTCCTACTTCAAGGAAAAGGCTGCCAGAAAGCCATCTGAATTTCATGCTGGGATATCCTGGACATTCAGCTCTCCAGCTGACAATTGCTACTCAGTATCCTACTTCCAAAAATCATCTTGATTTAAAATATAGCCTTAAAATAGCATTGTCTTTTCATTTTTTCTTTTTTTTTTTTCTTTTTGCTTTTTTTTCCCCCTTTTGCTTTTTTTCCAATTTTCTCCCTTGAAAGGAATCACTCAAGGTTTGCCGTGGTTTTTATATTGTTAACTGATTTTTTGAATAGGCAAATGCCTTTAGGACAAAATCACATGAAATAGGAGAACTGAAGTCTGGAGTTAAAGGTCCCAGGGTTTCACTGCAGTGGGAGAGCGCCTTCCTCTGAGGATGGAAGTCAGACCCACACCCAGCGCTGCTGCCTGCAGGGACCCCTGAGACCCAACAGGCAAGACGGACACCTGCTGAGATGGATGCTCTAATTTAACTGCTACACAAGAGACCTTTAGTTAGAAGGAGCAATGACTATACCAAACTTGTGACCAACAAGCTCTTGTAACAACTGGAGTTGTAAGACTTGGGCTGTGAAATGCATTTTTTTCCCTCCCGTCCTTACATCTTGTGCAAGGATATTTACCAACGGGTACTGAAGATGCCTTACCAAATATATAAATTTTATATGACTATTCTCTTTAATAGTGTGTTCTAATTGAAAAAACATTTTTAAAAGCGAATAGGCAAAGTGAGGTCTAACAGCCATGACAGAATAGTTAAAAGCAAGTAAAACCTGGGATATGTCCAACTGTCATCAACTCGTATGTCACCTTGGCTAAACCAATCTGTTCCCCTTCTTCGAAGATATAAAATGAGAATAACATACACCTACCTCTGTAAATCATTCTAAGATGCTCCAGGGAAGCTAGCTTCAAACTGTGCAATGTGCAAGCACCCTTTAAGTCCATCACCAGCTACACACAGTTTGCTGTCAAGACCCAACCACCTACATTTCAAAACCCATGTGGAAAACATAGCCACCTGACCAGCTTACCCTCTGATGCAGCCACATCTAAGAAAAATAAAGCCCATGCAATGCATTTGTTAGAAACCCAACACAAGCCTGCACTTCACATTGCTCGCTCTTTTAAGCGTGTGCTTTCACCAGCTTGGAGATGGATGGTGGAGGAAGCCACACAATCCAATTTCAAGGGTCAGACTGAAGCCTCCTGCCCTTGACAGCATTCCCTTAAATGAACACATTCGGAGCAACTTGGCAATTACATAATAGCTATTGAGTATGAAATCACATGCAAATTACAGGGTTACTGCCTGACAGATTTCCTCCTTGACAGTGTGTTATGAGATCTAAAAACGGCAAGTGACATGGTAAGCAGTCACTGAATGATATGGTACCTTCCGACATAATTATCATGTTATCGAAAGAACATGCTATTACTGTATATTTATAGGGTCACAGCCAGGCAATTACAGAGTAGCCACCCGCCTGTGCACATCTCGTAGTCATGTAATACCAGGCTCCTTAGGAGAAGAGATCTGATGGTTGGCTTTGATCAAATGGTCTTCTGGGGGCTTCCAAATGAGAGTACAGCTTCAGCATCTACAGAAAAGATACCAGCCAAGTTACTCTCCACTATTCAGACAGAGCAGTGCTGGGGATAGGTAATTATAATTGGAATTGCTTCCTTACTGATCCCTGTGGTATTCTGACACATTTCTGAATGTTATAGCTAGCAGACACAAAGGACCGAACCAGTAATAGATGGAGCTACCCAGGACAGACAGCTTTGCAACCGTGTGCCATTGCTGTGACAAATACTGCCCACAGACCCAGGAGCCTTATAGTTAAAGAGTTATTTTTTTCCCTTATTCCAACTCTTGACCAAATTAACAACTTGTACATTTGGGACTTAAACCTTGCAGGGGTGACGTACTCCAAGAGCAAGATGCTTTTCTGCCAGGAGCTACCTGCTGCTAACGTAAGCAAAATCAGGAGCCTGAGCAGCGTTAGCCCTCTGTCTGCAAAACGAAGTGAAACAGATGCTCAGTAACAGGTTTCAGAGTATTTCGCACAATGCCCTGGACTTGACCAGAAAAGCATGGACATTTAATTCAGAAATTCAAGTGAAAGTTTTATGTGCTGATAAAATCACCTGTCCAATTCAGGCTACACTCAATAGCTAGGATACTTGAGGTCACTTTTGTCCAGGTACAACTTTATAAAGCCTATCTAAAGTACAAACAGCTTAAAAACTGGGAGCATGGGTCAGTGAGGAAAATGCATTAGAACAAACAAACAAATTTTAAAAACCTGCAGTATCACAGCCAGCATATTTAATTCACATGAAGCATGACACCATGTAGGATTCTGTTCAACTATGGTAAAAACTTCCACATTAAAAATTCTCTCTAAATCTCAAAATGGGAAGTAAGCTATATACAATTTTCCCAACACTGAAAGCTGAATACAAAAGCATTTCTCATGGGATGTTTCATATCATGTAATATAAAGGAAATCACCTCAATTTTCACTAGGAATAACAACAAAATAAAGTGAAAAAGACCAATCATAATGCAGAGGAAAATTACAGTCCGAGACACCATTTCTTTAGTGACATCCTAAAGGCATGTGCAGAATATGCGCAGCTTATTGTTATAAGAACACTTTCACTGTAAAGGAAAAGAAAAAAAATTACTTAAGACAATTACAGCTCTATAGATATTCAGAATAACTCTTCTTTAAACTGTCAAATAGCTATGCTTGGGAGTCCTGCTTTCCCGACAATGTAGCATAATGTGCTTTTTAAATGAGAAATAAAGTAAATGACAACAAAGCTGTACAGAAAGGAAACTAAAATGGTGCCTACTTAATGGCTTTCACAAAATGAGCTTCTAGTGGAAAGGGAAAGCTGATATATCCCCATATCCCTCCAAACACAGCAACAACAAAAAAACAAAAACACAGATAAGGACCTGACCCAAACAATGCTATAAGTTACGTTGCACTTCGGGCGGAGGCAGACCCAGATGGATCCTCTCAGACCAATCTGTCCAAAGCAGAAATGATTCACATCCCAAGGCTGCTTTTGCTTGGTGTTTTCCCCCAGCTGCTGCCCTGACAACAAAACCCAACGAGCTTGTGCACTGCCCAGATGTCAGCTACAGGAGACCCGTGGCTGTGGCTTTGTGTTGGCCACCTGCTCACTGGGCTGATGTCTCCGTGCCCTTCTTCACCCACAGGTCCTCTCCTGCATCCCCCTTCCTGGGAAAAGCACCTGCGTGCCTTCCTCCAGGCAGGAGTCAGTAGTAAATCAGAAGGCTTTGAATCCACGAAAACACGTTTGATACGCGTTAGCCATCCCAACTCAAACAGCTAAGCAGGGAACAACCAAAGCAGTATGGTCAGACCTACCTGTAAATAATGTTTCAAGCAGGTGAGACAATTGACTGTCAATAAGGACATCTTTAAATTTTAATTGAGTTCCATCAGCTTAGTACCTAGGGATTCCCTCCCCCCGCCCCGCCCAAATGGCACAGCTCTATTTGGAAGTACTATTGGCCTTATTTCTCTACTGTTTTGAAGTGATAGTAGCAGAGATACAACACTTTTAAATCCTACACTGAGAATGTGTAGGATATTGCAAACAGAGTGCTGCAATGGCAAATCACAGAGTACAACAGATTAGAAACAGTTACTCTTAAAAAAAAAAACAGACCAAAGCCACTGGCACTGAAGGAAATCCTGGCTTTGTCCATCAAATCTGGTGTACAGCTTTGCCCACCTTCCCAAGAAAATTACTCTTTTTAGATTGTGCCAATTTTTACTGTTCCATTCCCTATTGACAACATATGACCTACCAGGAATTACTGAAATGAGGCTAGCAACCAGGCTGTGTGGAAAGATGAAATGGGTTCTGCATTTATCACAAACTCGGGAAACATTTTATTCTGACATGGACAACAGTGCTGACACCTACATTCACTATATCAGCTCTCTTTTGCATTCCTACCCTTGCGACCACATCTGCAGGAAAAAAGGGCAAAAACAAAAGGCAAATACTCTACTTGAATTGCTGGTCTTTGGTGCTCCTAGTTTTAGCCAGGAATCTCTCAGCCAACTTCTCCAAATTCCTTGAGTAATCCATCTCAATCTCTGCCTTCTTGCGGAAGAAATCCTGCAAGTCCTGCAGTAACTGGACCCGAAGCTCACACTGTTGGTCAAGGCATTTCAGCTGCTCTACCAATTGGGCACGGATCTCTGTAACAAATAAAAGCACTAAAGATTAAACAAAATCCCATTAGAGAAAAGACCATAAAATTTCTCCATTAAAATATAGTTAAAAATATATTTCCTCATTAGTAATATGTCAGCAAAGCTCCATTATGATTAACTATATCTGCAGACAGAAAATGATTGTGATTGCATCTTGGATGCACCAGCGGCAGGAAAGCCATCCGCTAAACTGCAAGCCGGTGCACAGATCTACAAGCAAGGCTTTTCTGCTGAACAGTGCATCAATTACAAGTGTCAAGTGCATTTTTGGCATCAAAAAGAAGTGGTCACTGCCTAAAAATGTACTGAATCTCAGTCTGGAAAAAGGACTGAATGCTGCAATACCCCACGTCAGCTCAGAAAATCACTTCAGGGAATTTCTGTCAAATTCCTTTACAGACTACTCTTGATGCAGAAACAAGACGTTGCGCATACTGGGGCACTCCCCAAAGGCACCGATTTCGGATTATTCCGTTAGTTACTGAGTCTCCAGCCGTGCAGCTCTCATTATAAACCAAGCCATCGAAACAGATGAAGACACCCCTTCGGAGAGCCAACATGATAGCACTTCCCATTAGGGAATTATCTCCAGGAAGACTGTTTTTCTTTTTAAAATATCTACAAGTAACATATCTATGACTAAAGGACCCATAAAACACACAGATATAGATGTTAATATTATTATGATGCATAATTATTACTGAAGATATCTATCTGTATTTACACAATATTTTACAAACAGTTTTCAAACATTTCAAAAATACAAAAACTTCTCACATTAGCCTTTTAAGCCAGGGTGTTGTTCTCCTTATCTTACTGATTCTGAATTTGAGGGACAGGATAGAGAAGCGATGGACAAATAGGGCCAGGAAACATTGCAGAAATGCATCAGTCCCTTAGTCTAAAAATGCAGAAATATTCAGTGATGCAGCTAGTAGAGGTTATTTGGCTTTTATACGGGCAATAAACTCAACATGAAAACAATAAAATATGCACTTTCATCTGAAGATCTTTGAGCAATCAAACTTTAGAGATGCCTGCTATTGCTTGACTGTTATTGCTGCTCTTTCCAAACATGTGTTGTTCCAAGCTGAATTCAGAATCAGCAATAAAATAAGTAACAATCAGGTCTTCAGCATGCACAGCTTTGTTTATGTCTACGCATTGCAACTGCAGGCACCCACAACTTTGTCAACACAACTGAAGATGGGTAAGTATCAGTTTCCAAATGCAATTTTTTAATCAACTACTTCATTGCTAATTCCTGAGATACATAATAATAGAGGCCAGCTTGGCCTCCTCAGTATGCTTGTCCCTTTGCCCAGAAAATGCATACCATCTGGACCTCCAAGAGCTTTACTCTTGCCATGCACTATAAGTATCAGTTGCCTTGAATTGTGCTCACATCTGCAGGAACAAACAGTTTCAGGGGGTCCCGGATTTGCAATGAAGAAAGCATGCATCTTTATTTTAGGGACTTCAAAACCCAAAACACGTGGATACAAATACGGCTTCTATTTAGGCTTGCCAAAAAAAAAAAAAAAAATTCTGCAAAAATGTGGAGTTTTCAAGTTTGAAGATGACCTTGATTAGCACTTTAATTCAATAGTACCACTTCTCTGAGACTGTAGTACCCATGAGCTTCTGCAGCTTTCACTGCAAGGAGAAAATACAGGCAGCAAGGTCATAACACAGAACGAAATGCAGTCATCAAAACCGCGACGTGTGGGCAAAGCTGGTCAAGTTTATTTTTTTCTCAGGAGAGAATTTTAGAAAATGGAAAACTTCTGTCTCTTCATCAGGAAATACAACTACAGGCAAATACACAGGCCTGAGTTGTCCACATACTTCTTTAATCAAAACCACTTCAGCATGCCCATTTCTCTGGGCCCAGGGAAGCCCCAGCTACACTTCCCTCTCCAGCCCCGGCGGCTGCAGCAGGAAGGGTGCAAGTTCACCCCTGGGCAGGGCCCAGCACCGTCTGGCTCTCCTGCCAGGGCTGGCTGCAAGGGCACTGCAGAAAAAAGCCCAGAGGAAGCTACGAGGAACCTCTACCCTACAGCGCTCGCAAGGGCACAACCCTCGGTCCGCACGGAAGGTGACACGGGGAGGCATGAGCAACACTAGGTAAAAACTGTGCATTGTGTTTCTTGCCAGTTGTGAGATTTCTTTGTTGTTTGCTCAGTCCCAGCTAGCAAAAGTATTTCAGGATTAGCAGGGGCTGGGAGGGGCACAGGGAAAGAACAAATATGTCTATTAGATCTGCTAGCACTTATTTAAAAATTTGCTGCTTGATGCTCAACATATGCTACCTTCGCCATTCAGCTTGGTCCCCCATTACAGAACTACTAATGGATTTGCAAAACTCTGCATGAGTGACAGGTTTGGTCCCGTGCAATGCAAACAAGACAACCCCATTCTACCTGTGGCTTTGTCATTACGACTTTCATAAAGAAAAGAAGGTGAGGTAGCTAGATGATAATAGCACCAAAATGCGCAGTAACGTAGTGTTTCCTTGCTGCAACGAATCAGTCTGCCTAGTCCTTAACCTTAACACTCATCTGCAGGTCTGACATTCAAGAACGAACATCCTTCAAGGCAAGAGGTAGTGTCTTCTCCTCCACCCTTTCCTCAACAAAAGGGATGGTCCCAACATAAAAACAAGTCTATGACCTTTTCAGAAGTCATTGGGCAAAGACACTAATTTTAATAAGCTGTGGCTTAGTTCCTAGACCCATGAAAAGGTATCACACAAAGAAAATACTTGAGCAGATTTGGCATGTTCTGCTAAGCAGATAAAGAACGAGACACGGAATTCAAATGCAGCAAATATCTTCACTGAATATGATGTATTTGTGCATTTAGGGCTTGACCATCTGCACAGTGTTATTTTTCAGAAAAAGTCAGCTACACTATAAGCATGAATGAACAGTAGGCACCACATTTAAAAAGAAGATTGGAATAGAAATAGAAAATACCAGATACCACTCAGACAGGTAATGGTGTGGCTACCTACCCTTCCCTGTGCTACAACTGATGGATCTTTGAGGGCAACAACCTGGCAAACTCTGAGGTTCTCCATCAGTCAGGTTCTCAACTGAGAAACTAGCTCCAGGAGAAAAAGCAGAAAGCCAAAGGACCATTTCAAAAAAAGCTAGTAATTCTCAAAGACTAGAAGATCAGCAGAGCACATGTATTGTAATATTAAAATTACAATGAAGCTCAAGCTCTTTGTTCTCAAGGTGGGATACTTCACACACAGCTCTCCTGCTAAATAGCAGTAAGAACCAGTAACCTTTTCCTTTAGTAAGAAATGTGATATCAGTGCTTTTTCTTTATAAATAAACTCAGTGTTTTTTGAGGGGAACAGTGACAGCTGATCAGGCTGCCCACAGGGAAACAATAAGCTATTCAGCTCCAGCTTATCGAGTCTGTGGCACTGGGCTGGAGAAGGGCAACCTTGCTCATCTTTTAAAAAACACACCACACAGTACTTTGCCACAAAATAAAAACAAGAATGCAGGAATTTCCTGAGGCTTACTGGGCTTTCTAGAGTATAAAGTGTCTGCTTGTTTTCCCATTGCTTACACAAGCAAAAGATATTTTTTTTCAGACTTACTCTGAGAACATACCATGGCAGAGTCAGAGGCTGTGCGTGCTCTAACCCGCGGGTCACCCTACTACACAGGACCTTTTTACGTCTGCAGTCACAACAACCACTTTAATTTTGAATTCACTGCTTTCGCATCTTTTAATTTACACAGGTTATTAGGTTAACAGCCGCTTTAAACACCAAAAGGCCTTCCACCTCCTTTCCTCTTCTAAAACTTGTAGACCTTAGCGATCCCACCCACTGTGATCATTCAAGACAAGGAACAGCATCCTAAAGACTGTGCTCCTGCTGCCAATGCTTCAAGTGCCTGAAGGTGAATAAGCACATTTAATTCAAGGTCAAGATGCCTGTAGTAGAATTAGGATTAAACACCAGGTATTCTTATTCTCACACTAAGCCTTGCCCTGTATTGCAGAATCCTTTCTATTGTATTTCAAGCTCACGTGGCTGACAACTACATAATTAAAACATCCCTAGGAGCAATAGAAAAGTTTTCCATCCGTTTAAAACAAACCATTTATTCACTTCCATCACCAGATCATAAAGTCACCTAGGTCACAGAGGGACAGAGTATTGTATAATGCTAGACAGTTGCATAATTTTACTTTTATCCTTTCTGCAACTACCTTTTCAACACTCCCTGTAGCACTCAGCAGGCATGTCTAGTTATTAATGAATTCAAAGGGTAAGGAAGGATCTTCTACCTTCTGTATCTTAGTCACATTTGTCATTCTCAACATCTATAATCTATTTGACTTTTTTTTTTCTTTTTAAACTTTGAAGCATATAAAGTATTGATAGGCACAAATGATACTGCATTATCGTGAAGGTAATTGTCCTTGAATAAAATGCTGGAATTTAAGCAATGGTGCCTCTAATACTTCCATAAAAAGGTCATCACCAGTAGTTTCCATCATAGGAAACTAAGAGAGACGCTACATTTTAAGCTACCACCATACCTGCTCATATCTTCAAAAAAATCTAGATGATTGCCATGAATTGATTGTTCATGCTTGAAAAAGCGCGCTAGTTTAAACTAGATGAGTGTTTAGGTGCCTAGTTACATGACAAATCCAAGGTCCCAAAAAGACTCCTACCCTACAATCTTGGGAAGGATCCAGTAAACAAAATTAATAGTGGGTTATCCTTAATTTTAAAAACTGATACTTTTTTTACACTTGAGCAGATTATAAGAATTGTGGTGCAATTATGGACCTCTACTGAACAGTGGGGGCTTCTCAAACTACAACAAAACAGGAACAGTTTTCTACAAAGCTCCTGGCAAGAATTTGCACTATCATAAAACAATTACGCCCAGAGCAAGCGGATATATACACTTTTGACTGGGACTATACCTTGCTCTTCTACAGCATGCAATGTTCAGCTTCTGCAAAACAATTTACCAAAATCTTTTTTTTTTTAGGCTTAAGCATCCTATAAACTAAAGTTGGAAGTATGGAAATAAAGACATTTCTGTACCAACTTGTTCATTCCTTGGTAGGTTATGTACAGAGCGAGGACGAACTCAGACCCAGGAGACCTCCTTGCCCAGTCATCCCTTGAGCTCTGAGCAACATATCATCTCCCTAGGCGGGGTTTCAACTCTTCCCAGCGATAAGCTTTAACTGCTCTAACTGGATAGCAACACGGTGAATCACAAGCCTGCACAGCACAGAGTACCAGGAGAAGACACAAGCAGCCTGAGCTGCTTTTCAATATCTAGCTGCATCTCCATATATCTGCACTGTAGCTTTCTTAAGATGTTCCCACCCCATCCTAAATGCCATGCTGTATAAAAAGATGACAAGCTTGGGAAAGGAGTGGGATGACAACAAAACAGAACCACCAACCCCCAGCTCCCGCCCAGATTAAAGAGCAATCCTCTCACCCACACAAATCCGCTCCAACTGGCAGAGCTGAACTCCAAAACCTTCCACGCTCTCGCCTTGACTTAGTGGTCCCCTATGGCTGCTTTGCAAGGAGCGGTCCTCCTCCCATGTTAATGCCATATAAGCTCAATACAAACAGGAGGCATGTCCAAATCAAAGCAAAACAAAATCAAACCACAAATGGGAAGTTGGAAGTCAGCAGATTCAAAACCTTCACACATAGCTCAGTTACCCCTGACTGTTCAGGACCCCTGCCCAGCACATAAGCAGCAATTACACAGAAGGATTGGAAGTCACCAAGCATTAAATTGCACGCACAGCTCTAATACAATCTTATCTTTCAGGCTACTCAGCAGCATATGAAAGACAAAGCAGTCCAGAATGAACAAAATCTCCACTTCATACAGAAGGCTGAAGCAGTAATTTTAGATCTTGCGCCTTGTCTGTGATGAGTTTCTTAAATCCCCATCTCCTGAAAGCTGCCATGCACTCGGGCACCAAACATCAGAGTAAGACAGCAGTGGCACGGCATCTACCTGCCTCCCTTTGCCAAGCCCGCTGAGGTTTAGGTTAAGATTGCAGTTTAGTTTGAAGTTAACGCTCCATTCAGTTTCAAAAAATTAATGATAATGAACACTACAGCTTCCAGTAAAAGTTAAAACCATTTAGATATAAATAAGTTTTAGAAAATGGTTTGGATTACATGTTTTTACATATTTCCAGCACATTACTAATTGCTCAGAATTGTTCACATTTCCGCTACCAACATATATAAGAAAGGCTGTACTCCAAAAGTGAAAGACTTTGTAGTTTTGTGAAAACAGTATCACTATTTTTTTGGTACATGATTACAAATAGGGTTGTGACAAGTGACAGACAACAGCCCAAAAACCCTGGCTATGGCTGGGAGGTTTAATGACTTAGAAAATCCTTTATACAGTAACAGTGAGAATTTCACGGAACAAACTGCGTTGCTAGCTGAAAGTTGTTGATCATCACAGTCTTAAAAATCTCACTGGTAATCTAAAAACTAGGCTTTGAAGTGAAAATGATATAAGAGGAGGAAATACAGTCTTTTGTTTAAGACCAGAGCCAGGAGGGCGATTCAGGTTCAGGTTCATAATCCTGTCAGAAACTGCATGCCCTGGAAAAGGTAAATTTTCCTTTGAAAAACAGGATATTCCTTACCCATTTGAGAAATACTAGCATTGGGTAATACACATGGACAAGAATCCCTTTTTAGGTATAAATACATAACAGAATTGTAGGAATTAGTAGCTGAAATTCTTTCTAATACAGACTGATAAAACTGTTTTGAGGTGTAAAATGAGTGCATGAAGTTTTGCATTAGTGAAGTAAAAGAAGAGGACTCGAGACATGCATAAAAGCAAAAATTAAGGCTAGTCTCAGTGAAGTACTGAGGACACTCATCTTTTATTTTCATAAATACATCATAACATTTGCATCACTAATTACTTGGGTCTACCAGCTTTTCTAGGCACAAAGGTGTCACTTAAAGGGGAGGCAGTTGATGCTTTCTGCCTTTATTACAGTTGTCTAATGCCTCCATCACAACTGGTAGCTTGGAAATTTTATAACTTTAAGCACCCTTCAACTAGAATCCCATTGAATGCAGCAAGCCTATACATTGGTTTTCCATACCCATACAAAAAAAAAAACCTCATCTGCAATTCACAGACTGCAAACTGATGCAAGGCTTCAGATCTGCAAAGCTTTTAAGCAAATGCTCAAAATTATGCAATTAAGCATGTTGACAAAGTTGCCAAGGCATTTATTTAATCCACGCAGAATTCAAATTAAATATTTAGATTTTTTTTGTCTAATGAAATAGCCATGAAAGTCTCCTTTGCTATTATCAAAACACAGTCCACGCTGTTGACTTTTCAGGGAGGATGTTTAAAAACAGAATCCAGATTAAATTACCCTGTGCAGCGATTCACTGCCCTAATTCCAACAGCAGAGCACGGGTAACTCCTCCTGTGCACATGAGCAAAGTCCTCATCTTTGTAACTAATCCATAGTGCACATAAAAACCCTGATAAAGGTAACGTGTCTAAGTACATTGGGCAATATTATATTTTTAGGTTCTACAACTGTTTATTCAAAAAAAAAAAAGTTTATCAATACATTTCAAATAAATGAAAACCCAAAACCTGCATGCAAGCAGCAGGCGCGTTACAACTACTTCTGCCTACAGGAAGTTTCACAGCTATTTTAGGATTGTCTGTACTCAGTTAAAGGTTTCCCCCAGATGACATCAAGCCAAAGAAAACCTCAGACAAACCTTTGCTTATGCTTTCCCACTTTCTGAATGCTGGGTAAAATACTATAGGCAAGTAGTAAAACTACCTTTTATCACTAGTTTGCAGTATGGATTTATACAATAAAGAATTTAAAAGTCATTTTGACACATGGACTATTAGTGTAATCAAAAGCAACACAACGCCCACCCCCCAGCTCGTATTTTCAGTACTCAGAAAATAGTTCGAGCTGATGAACTCTTCGTAGCCTCCAGTAACGAGCATCCCTGTGCCTGTGTGCTCTGGGAGGCAGAAATCGCTTTGGGCCTATTAAGCAACCTGAAATAATACGTTCTCCAAACAACTTTTTAATAGTTATTTGAAGGGCTTCCTCTCATGCAGGGTGACAAAGCCAACACTGCATAGATGGCCAACAAACTGGTGAACATTTTTAGTGTAAAGGGGCTTTTTCCTGCTTTAAATGCCCTTTCCGCTTCTGGCCCAGGGCAAACCAAGTCTCCCTGAAGCACCAGACTCTCAGGTATTTTTCATCACACTCTCCTACTGACCTCTCAAACCTTTCTCCCAGAAAGAAGAGATTCTTTCCCCAAACCCTGCTGTGTTAGTTACAAAAAAAGGTGGTTAGCAGTGCAAGGAGCCTGGACGTGTGCTCCCAGTTATAGGAAGTCAACAACAGGGAATAAATGCAGTAAGGAACAAAGCTAAGCACATGCTGGACACATTTTCAGTCAAATTACTCCTGATTTCTCATGAAACCAAGGCTGGCTACCACTAAAATGTAAGTTTCTGGATCCTTTTTGGGAGAGAGGACAGGAGTGGGGATTTCCACTGGGTATTGCACAAGGCGTTCGTGCTCTGAGGAAGAGCAGTTTAACTCCTGCTCCCCCACCAGCCCCAGATCCTCCCTGACCACCCTCTGTTTCCAACACAGGCTGTACTGTCCGGCACACTATTGACACCACCATTTAACATTTTAAACACCATGAGAAAGTATGAAGGAATGAAATATCAAGTCCAGGGAAGGCTCATAAGCAGTGATCATCTTGGGCTTCCCCACAGAGCATCAGAGTGCGAGAATTAATCAGACTGACCAAAAAGTGTGGGAAATGTACAGAAACATCCTTCAGAAACCACGTTAATTCATTTGCAAGCAATGAGCCGCCTGGGCGTGGAGAGAGGGAGGGAGGGGAGCCAGGTACTCCTGGCTCTTCATTTCAAAACAGGAGATTTGAATGAAGAATGCTGTACTGCAGTGTTTCATGCTACACAAAGGAAGTTAAATTCCTCTGTAAAGGGAGAGGCTGGCACTTGATTTCAACAGAAATCTGTATTTATTCTAGAATGGAAATCCATCAGGAAGAGACAGCAGAACAGGTCCGTGAGACAAAAGCTGAGTTACGATGCTGCTGACCCACCTGAGCTCTGCTAGCACGGGGCACACTGGCTCCCACCCCACGGTTCGGAAACACCCCAGCCCCGTGCAAGGCGAGGGCTATGGGACACCTGTGCACAGGACCAGCTTCATTCATTTCTTGATTGCTATCATGAGTGTGCTCCACAAAAAGCAGGTTGGAAAACTGTACCTTATTGACGAAAGCCAGAAAAAACAAAGAAGAAAAGCAAGCAGCTAGAACTACGTCCTGAAATCACCATGAAGCAGGAGACGTAGGATCATTCTCCATTTCATCATTCTGCAGCGTGCTAGTACTTCTCCTATGCATTACACAAAACACACACAAAAAAAACCCAAAAATGGAAAAGTGGATTGTAAAATGCAGAATTATCAGCATTATCTTTGGGTTTAGTTCAAATGCAACAAAAGACAAAGTGGGCTGGTTACCTCCGCTTTGCTCAGTCGATGAAGAATCAGCCTTGGTCTATGCCATTAGCTACCTGACATCAGAAGTTAAAAGAGAAATTTTCTATTCCTAACTTCTGCAGTCCTCCTTTAGGCTTTTATACACCCATCTTCACAGGCAATGTTAGGTACCTAGTGCCTCTTCCTACTGTCCAAGTAGAACAACTAATTGCCATTCCAAACACTAGCACTCCTTTAATAAATAATTAAGCCTGTGCCTCACTTTCTCCACTTTTAAAGCTATGCAGGATACCTGACACGAGAGCTCTGTGAGCATTTAGTAAAACTGAAGCCTAAACAGCATCCAGCAGCTGCAGAAATGTTCGCTTCCCGCTCCCCAAAACACACCCCTTGAGTCACGGGTGGCAGAACTTTTTTCAAAAGAGCTGAAAAATATTTGGGTGTCTATTTTTTTTCTCCCCAAATCTATGAGTATTCTAATTCAGAAAGGTGGACTTTAGGGTTAGGAGAAAGGATAATTTTTTTTTCTCGTCATTTTTAAAAATAATTCTCCCAACTATTGTTTCTAGTAGTTTCTACTGTGCTTTCCTGGCCTATTTTAGAAATAGTTTCTCTTTGCAGCTCCACAGCAGCCCTTCATGACCCGTCCTTCCCCCTGAAGTCGGCTCCCCTGCTACACAACGTAGAGGAACTGTTTAACAGCCACAGCTCCAGCTCAAGACTTTACATATGTCTTCGTTCTAAGCATTAAGATTTCCTCTACCGGTGGCAATTAAAACAGAAGTGAAACAACCGCTTCTTTCGCCTTCTAAAATTTTTTTCTCAAAGTGTTTCAGCTGCATTATGTCAAATATTGTGAGGGGTTTATTTTAATGGTGGAACAATACTAAACTGAATTGAATTATTCATCAGAAACATGTAATGTGATCATTATTTCTGGCATTTGCCATATGTTCTTACTGCCTCAATTCATTTCAGGAATTCCCAGTTAAACTCACTATATGCTATACATCACTAGACTACCACGTTCATATGTGTGCACACACACAAACATCTGTAGGTGAGAAAGTAGCATCCATACCCACACAGACACATTAAATCCTCTATAGTGCTAATTGTTTCCTCAGGAAAACAGCCCAGGGATGGACCAAATTCCCCAGACCCAATTCCTAGCCGCCTTTGGTCCTACTGCAAAAACTTAATTAATTTGACATTATAATTTTCCATTTCTCTATCCATCAAGGGTGCTCCAAAGGTTAAGTAAAGTTTGGAAGTGCTGAAAGATAAAAGAACCCAGAAGCAGTATTAATGTGAAAAATTATTACCTCTTCCCAATTCATAAGACCTGATAGTTACACTCTTACACACAAAGTATTTCATGCAAAGTAACATCAAGTATATTTTTCAAATCAATAAAATCGCTAGAACAAAAGTGGCAATTTATGACTTACATGTTTTAATCTCTTCAATGAAAGGAAAATCCTTTGGTGAATTATGTCATATATTTAGAGATACAAACAGAATGACTAATGCTGGTGTCTAATTTAATTTCACCTCAGGATTTCTTCTCCTCTCTCTCCTCTTTGGTAACTAACATGTTAACATGCATAAACGATCGAGAAATAAATGAAGAGGAACAAAAAGGGACATGTAAACACTTCTTAAGCACAGCACAGCAAATTTCAAAATCACTTCCAGTAGACTGCCAAATTCCATGGTTGTCTTAGGCAGCGAGGGGAAAGACACATAAATGTGGGGTTGGTTTTTTTAACTGCATCAACAATTTTCATCCTTGCTTTGTGTTTAAGCTGACATTTTAAAGAACCAACACCAATTTACCTGGAATATTTCTTAAAGATTCAAAAAAAAGCAAACAGGATGAGGCTTCATTTTAAAATCTGGTAACTATATAACAGTGAAAGATAACCTTGTGTTAGTACCACTATTCCAGAAGCATCCTGAAACTGCCACGGAAATGAACATCTTTCCCTGGTATCGCCAACACGTTCCCCTCCCGGTCCTCGGTCTTGTTTAGATAAACCACACTTCAGAGGTGCCGCAGTCTGAAAGCGGACATCGGATCTGAAGCCCTCCCGCCTCCTCGCACACCTCCCAGCTCCTGTAGCTGAGGGTCCCCAGGAGATCCGAGGCTGGATGTGCTCCTGGCTGACTGTCACATCGCAGCGGGGACAGACCCACCTGGTCGGTCACGAATAACCCAGTGAGCGCCCAAGCCAGCTGCAGGCCAGCAGCCCGGAGACTTGTACAAGTGAACCATGAATGATCTCTGCAGCCCTCCTCCTTACGTTCCCGTTTCCCTTCCTGCTGGAACACCGGGTAAGGCTCTCAGTCCATCGAGAAGGAAGACGACTGTCCAAAGTAGTCAACAAGGTGAGTCAAATATATCTCAGCAGCCCGATCTAGTCGTCACTGCCTCCCTGTCAGTCCCAGCAGAGACACTGCCGTGCGTGTTTCTGGGAGGTTTTGAGAACTATTAATTAACCATAAACATTCCAGGAGAGGTGAATAATAAGCATCATTACAAACATTTCACAGATGACTTCAACAAGATCAAAAAGGTCCAAGTTATTTGCCCGCGGTACCAGCAGACACTGATGACAGAGCTAGTTTCCACCAGAGCAGCCTCTTATTTTCCTCACTGTAATAACTAACACCTGCCATTAAACCAAAACCATTACATAAAATCAAAGTAATGCCTCTTTAAACTGGCATGAGAGTTTACGATAAATCAGTCTTAACTGTTTACATAAGAAATCAAATTGGAGCATTGTTTTTAATTCATATATGGCACACCTAAAAAATAGCAGATATAAGCTTAATTTAAAACCACAAAAAAGTTTATGTAAAAATCTTGTTCCAGTCTCCCTGTTGCTTTCTGGCTCAGTCTTTGTTCACATTCATAAGACATTTACACCAGGAATACTCAATGAAAGCAAAGGTATCCTAAGCAGGCTTTTCCTATACAATCATAGGAAACACAGAAGTCATTCCTTTAGAGTTATAAATATTCAGCTGTGTAAGTGGAGAACTGCTGTCTTTAAGGGAACTTACATTTTACTCTATAGCACCTCTTGTAAAGACGGGAAATGAGTATTTGACAGAGCCTGCAAATCTCAAATTATGTGAATCATCATTTTTCTATCAGTTCTTTGTCAGCTACAGCAACACCCATTAATCAGCGCAACTTAGACCAGACCAGGAACAACAGATGCTTATTTTTCATGTGTCTTTGTCAGAAAAATTGACATTAAAACCCAGGTCCTCCTTTTTACACACACACACGCACGCACACTTTATCATTTAGAAATCATTTATGTGGGTCCAACTTTTACAATAAATTACTCAAAGTTCAATAAAAGCAAACCATACCACACCACATAACACTGTTTGGAAGATGTATACGGTTCTACCTAGTTTTTGCACAGTAGGTAACCTGCAATAAAAATAAAATTAAAATCCCCTTTGCTTCCCCCCAGTCCCCACTAGGGAAAACCACCTGCTTCCCAGAAAAAGCTTTTTCCAAAGAAACACAGATGCAACCCACCACACAAATTGCAGTCATTCATTAAGATGATAATGTAGAAATATGACTAATAGTCAAAACAAAAACCCCATTTTTTAAATATATATAACTTTTAATCAGTTGAAGCCAGAGTACGAGACACAAAACCAGGTACTAATCTGGATTCCCAGTATCAATTAGATAATAGAATCAACAAAGTATTCCCTGAAATCAAGCATCCTGTACAGCAGACATCAAGTAAGTGTTCACTGAAAAGCAGAATGTTGTCCAGTGTCATTTCCTTCCACTTCTGAGAAGTCAAAAGGAGCCTTTTTATCAAACAGACGGAAATGGGAACAGAGGGAAGGAAATAATCCTGCTTTTATAGAGCATTTGAAAGACTAGGCAAAATCAGAGAAAAAACACTTGGTAGAAATATCTGAATAAAGCTGCACAAAAGTTAAAGCTTTGCAGGATCTCATGCTTCTAGGAAAAAAATCAACCCCTAGATAACAAAAATTATCACTATTAAAAAAAAACACATTAGGAAACTAAAGTCCTTCAGCACCTATTAATGTCAGAAAGCTCTTCCCCCTAAGCAGAAACCAGAGCAAGTGACAACCGCACACATTTTCCAAAGGCAGGAACAAAAAGCCCCTTTGTGCAAAAGTGGGCGAGAATCTTGTGTCTTCGTACGCCTCAAAGGACGAGGAGGGGGAGCACAGGCAGGGAGGTTCTGCTTCAGCATCCTCAATGCACAGAAGAGTCTGCGACTTGGAGCTTTACTCTTCACATGATAACAGGTAGATTTTAGCTTCTGCTGCTGATGCCCAGAGAAATAGAAGAGCGTAAGTACATCTGATAAACTGAAGCCTCTGCCTGGAGATCTGCCTCCAAGCCTGAGCTGACAGCAGGCAGATGGGCACGACTGCAAGTTGCAGAGGGGCCGGTGTATTTCACAGAAAGAGTGGAAAAAACCACCTGGATACACAGTATGATCTCTTGGGGCACATCCTGGCTTTCCCTCATGTCTGCAAGCACAGGAACCTTTCCTGACCTCTATGCTGCACCTAAGGAGTTTCCACGCCTGGCCAAGTGCTTCTGCTGCCAGGCCCCCAATATCTTACGGTTTATCTTCAGTGGTTTGAAACCCCTGAAGATCTGCACTACATCTCTTTTTCTTTTCTTCTTCTTTTTTGGATTGGACCCCAAAAGACAATACTGAGTTTAGAAATTTTTTTATTTTTCCATGCAGACTGATCCCAGCAGGGTAGGTGCCGTCCTGGGTCTCCTCCGTACAGCTTGAGCTCTACTCAAGCCCTGATTAGCAGCTCACTTCATTTTTCATTTTCTTAATGCAACTCCACAAGAAACAATTCAGTTTCTAGAAAACGCCACCAAAAAAAAAAAAATTAAGGTTTACTAAAGCCATTTGGACAGGAGGAAACCAAAGCACACGTAACCCATTCACTGTTGCAATTCAGATACTGGGTGTGACTTATTTACCCTTCCTATTTGAAGCTCCAGCCATCTGCCAAAAGGAGCCCCTGAACGAGCACCGTACAGCACCAGCCAAAGTCAACATGGAAGCCAGGAGCGAAGCGTTCAGCTTTGGATCTTCCGCCAGCCTCGCTACAAGGAATGTTTACGTTGGTTCATTTACCAGTGACTTAAAACAACACGCCCGAATAAACCAACCAACCAAACAGCCCAGCGCAGAAATAGTAGAAATAGCTAGAAGGCTTTTGAGTGCCAACTATTTTATGAGCCAGTCATTCTCAGTTTCAGTGTGAATTCAGGTTCAGGTTACTTCAAGACATCTCTCCATCCTCCCTTTGAAAAAATCACTTTGAATTAGAGAAAGGAAACATCGCTGTGCAAGTCCTTCAGTGGTATGACAGTTCATCCAGAGATTTAAGTAGCCCAGGAATATCCATGTTTCACAGTCTCATTAAAATGCCAAAGATGGTGGAGCATTTTGTTTGGTTGGGGGGGGTGGGGGGTGTTTTGGGGTTTTTTTTGAAATGTACATACTTAACAAAAGCCTATGTCAGGAAGGGCTATGAATAACACTGTCTTAACAATACAGAGCAAGAAAATAAATGGTGTAGTAAAATCTCCATTGATAAAGTTACATGTGTAACTTTCAATAAAACTTATTCGATTTATATGATGACAACACCCCAGATAACTTATGAAATCCAGTTATTGATATCCTTGAATTATGAATTATCAATACAAGACATTTTATTGCTCATTGCATGTATAAATCATTAATGCCACGAAGCTGTGACTGACATTTGTAAATTTTCATAGTGGTGGACCATTATTATCACGAGACATTCCTGCGAAGAGCCAGGACAGATGGATTTGTTATCACCATTTAAAATCCAACATTTTCACAGGAACATGAGAATAACTTAAAGTGGGAAGTGAGCAGTGAAAGCTTCAGATGCTCTGGTACTATTTTTGTTTTCAAGAGAATGAATGGTAATTTCCCATTAACATGAGAGATCTGTTCTTTTACTGCTATAAAGCCATCAGCTATCTGAACAGAACGAGTAACCTTATCAAAGCAAAACACTGTACCTTACAGTCGGACTCACACCGAGACCATCTGGACAAAACATTCAGACAAGAGCTTTAGAAAAAACCAACATCTTGAAACAAATTGCCAGACAGGATTACACAAAATGATCTGTCGAACATGTTAGAGACAGCCAGAAAATCTTTGAAAGTAGACAGAGGGTAGGAAACGTGTATCCTTTTGGGATCCACATACGACTTCTCTCTTTACATTTCAACGTTTTCAGATATAAAACCCGAGAGCAGGTAATGCACTGGGGATTAAAGGAAGCCCGTGGTCCTAAGGTGTCTTAAGAGCCATTAAAGGATCAAGTCACCATTTGCCATAAAGAATCGATCTCCACCCGCCCCCTTAAGTTATTGCCACATAGGCGCAATTCTGGACCTGATAGCCCATCTTCATCAGCTGCTTTTCTAAGTTAAAACAGCAATCCCCAACGTGAATGCTGTGCCACTGTTTCTTCTTACCAGAAGAAAGAAACCAGAAAAGAAACATTCAGACCTCGGCTATTCTTGCTCGTTTCTACCTCAATTTCCCCTGACAGCAATCAGCAATGGCTCTAGCTACAAAGTAAAAACCCAAATCTTAGACTTGATTACCCAGGGCAGTTTTTATCCTTTATCTGCCAAAGCAGATGCACTGATACAAATAAACCACTGAATATAGTTCATTTCACATTTGCCTTTTCCATTAATGAGTCCATACGTCATTTGCCAAAGGACATACAGATAAAGTCAGCCGAACTTTCCACTACTCCCCCTGACAGCTTAATTACTGTCTCAAATTTGGAGCAAGCCATGACAACTTCGCATTTGTTTCCACATTTCATTTTTATGACACTCCAACATCTGCAGAGGATGCTGTAATTAAAAAGGAATAAAATTATGTTTAAAAAAAACCTGGACGCAATCAGCTTATTTGCCTGAAGAAAATGGATTACATAGCAAGCGAGCAAGTACGGATGCTCTTCAGCAAGAGCAAGTAGTCAGTCAGCAAACTTTAAAGTCCTGAATTACACGCACTACTGCAATTTTAAAAAATAAAGCTTGTGAAAAGCAAAGTAGACACTCCGTCTTGTTCTTAAATATTTCATTTTTTTAAGAATGCCGGGCCTTTTTTATTTGATAAATTCCAGCAGTTTGTTGGTAAGTTACTTTTAGGGGGAAGCCAGGGCTGAGGGGAAGGCAAAAGGACACCATGTAGAAGAAAACCAAAAGAGGAAAAGGATAAATTGAAGTGTATTTTTGCTATTAAATGTCCAGTATCATTTCAAAAGTAAAAAAGACACTAGGAAAGGCAGTGAAGGGGCAGTAGTGATACTGCAGTATCATTGCAAAGGAAGCAAGAACACAAATGTAAAGTGTTGTGCGTACCAACATGGCAACATTTCACTGCAGGACAAATGCCTACCCCTTGCCCTGTCCCATATTTACGGAGTACAGCAACTAAGACTCCCGTTCCTAACCTTGCATTCTCCCTTATTCTTCCTCCTGCGTCTGCAGATAGGGCAGTCTAAAAAGAACTGTAAGAAAATCCCCTGCATTTAACAGCACTATGTTCAGCACAGCTGCTGATGTTACATTTGGCTGTCTCATAGCATGGCTGGAAGTTTACTCTGTGTTGGACTGGGAATACCATCACACTAATGAGATAAGCATAAGGCATCAATCATTGCAGCATTCCTACTTACAAGTAACCTACACTGTAAGCCAGAAGTGCAAAACCTCCTCAAGAACAGGATGCCCAGCTTTCTAAAGTATAGCTAAGAAACCACTGCATGGGAAGGAATTCAAGCCAATCAATCTGAAGACAGCCTGATACATTCCAGCTTTCCACCTCACCCCACCTGAAAAAATTCATTTTTAGCCACTGTGACACTCAGCAGCACTCCTGTGCATCCTCGTAGATGATGTACAGAAGGACTGGACTGAAATGAACAGCTCCACATTTGGAGCTTGCATCAGCAACATACTCAGCAATGCAAATTATCTTCCTCAAATTCAACAGCCTGCAGAGGAAGAAGTCAATGCGCCTGGTGACAGCAGCTGCTTCCCCTACAGTCAAGACCAACAGCAGCCACTGGAAGCAGAAGCATGCAGCAGCTTTCTTACAAAAAGCCCCACACTTAAAACTGAAGTTCTAAGAGAAGCTCTTCTTCCCCCTACACTTCGTAGGGAGGATTTTAGATGACCATCCGCCAAGAGCAGAGTTTCAAAGCAAACCCCCACCACTGCAGATCACCCTAAACAATGTTATGGTTTAACCCCATTACTTCTCTGCTCAGCATCTCTTACTGCAGTTCAGATCAAAACCTGTATTTCAGCACAATTAAAGGGCTGCTAGTGCAAGACTGCCTGATGGATACGCTCTCCTGATCATCGTACACTTCACCCTAAGTGTTGATTCTTGCTGCAGCATACAAACTATCTAAATTTTAAGTTTAATATTAGTTTGTGCTTTCCTTGATTTCACAATAAACTCAAAATAGAATGAACAGAAAATTCTTTCCTCAAGAGGTTTCAGTTCCCTCTTCTCGAAAACTGCGTCAACGACTTATGACAAAACTGTTCCTTGTCTGACATGTTCAGATCTCCAAAAGCGGACACTTGCCAATTATTCTTTGGGGCTTAATATTTTTGAAAGTCAAAGATCAATTATCATTAACCATATAAAACTCCAGATCAAAAGAGAACAAAACAGGATACAATGCTGATGGAGAAACAGACCAAGATACCACTCTGTAAACAAGTCAGGTAAAGAGCTATTAAAATTATATTCAAATAATAAAATTATATTCAGTGCTGTGGGACAGTTGGGATTGTTTCTTAGGTGCCAGATATGTCACTTCAGGAGACACAAAATGACCAGAGGGCTTGCACTAGATGATGTTCCACTCTGTAGCATCATGCATGAAAAATGCCATTATTAACTGTGAAACTGGCAAATTTGTCTTCTAGGACCTCCTCCTAATGCCTGAGAAAGTGATGTTAAATTTGTGTAGTTGCTGCTTTTTTCCTCTAAAGCTTGGGAAGGTAAAGGGAAAAAGGCACACTGAGGAAACCAGACTTGAAAAAGGCACTTCCTACAGCATATTGTGAAAAATAAGATGCAATTGTCCATCTATGGCTTCAAACAAGATTTTATTTTGCAATATAAATATTTAAGCACTCTCTCAAGGCCCATGCAGTTGTCAGAAACTGCTTGCCCTTGAAACTGAGGCGCTCTCTTGCATGGACACATCTGTGGACATGTGTAACTCGCGTAACCCGTGCCAAAGGGATTACGAACGAACAGCCTACTTTCTTGCAAAGAAGTTACACCTGCTCAGTCAAAAAAACCTGTTCCTTAAAAATTAAGGCTTTGTTACTCCTAAGCAGAGTGATGGACTGAGTCAGCAAAATGCCAAGAAATCCTCTTCACTTCTGACATCAGTCAAGGTCAAGATGAACTCCACTCAGCTACATTAGCTTCCCCCAGAGCCCTGGGAGTTTTCAGCTTTTGAGTAATACATACACAGATCATCACCTTTCTTTTGCATGTGTGAACCTCCTTTTGAAAACAGAAACATTAACAAAAGGGTATCAAGACAGCCATATTTTGAACTTAGTTGACTCACCTTTGCAAAAGCTGTCACCTTCCAAGCACTCAATGGGGAAAATGCATACAGCCTCTTACAGTCTTAAACCTTGTCCCATGCAAGCAGAATTTGTAAGTCTGCTTTAAAAGCAGTGACTTAGCAGCCATTTTCCTTCATAACCTCCACTATCTCCAGCAAAGAAGAATAGTAAGAGGTCTCCAACGAGGAGCATAAGAGGTGATCCTGAAAGACCTCTGGCTCTCCGAATTAAAAACATCTCTCGCACACAATGGCCCAAACACGATGCAGCGTCTACAGCTTTTTATTCCGGCTATTGTCATCTAATAATAGCCCTGCAGAGCCCCCACAACCCAGCGCTGGCCGTATTGTGTGCTCTCACTATCCACCTCCCCATCAGAGAGCTATTTAAAGTGTAAAACAAGCAAGTTTCTCTTTGAATGTCAGCTCTGTATGGTAAGTCAGAGCTAACGCAGCCTTCCAAGATTGCTGGATTTTAAAAACTCTAGCCACTAACTAAGCAGTGCAGAGCGGATCTCGTACTTAAAAACAGTAGTTGAGGAAATAACTTGCTAAGAGAAATGCACATGTATCCGTAAGCCAGCACCCTCCCAACAGGAGCCGGCTGCTACTGCATCCAGACCACCGCGATTTTCAACCTCATTAAGGTTTTAAAGACCATCCGTGATAAATAGAGGCACAGAGAACAACAGGAGAGAGCCTGTGCAGTGAATTGTCCTCATAAGGTAAATATATCCCAATTACCACCACTGCCTCCTAGTACACCTGCAATGAGCCAGCAATTCAGTAATTTTCTGTTATCTGAAAAGGTTTGTAAAAGTACTAAAATCCCGCTATGCTCTCTGATTCAGCACCATACCTATACCGACGAAGATGATGGGTACTAAGTAAATCAGACAAAATCATACAGCATCTCAGTCACAGAAGCTGATAATCAGAAGCCACGGCTGTGCCTCTGCTTTCCAAGAACAAGACAACACTAGCTCACCTCCACCATTTGTAATGAAGTGAAAATATATCAAAACCAGTAGGCACATACTGGGAATGAATGCCACCGCCTAGGGATACTGCACACATCTCAGCACGACTTCATAATTATTTATGAAGTAATACTCCGTTCACAAAATAAAGCAATGTACTTGGGCTATTTCTATAAACATTAATTTTTTTGATTCGTAATTGGCACAGAAATATCAACCTTTTAAAAAAAACACGTTACTTAAGCCCCAGGAGCCCCCATCACAGCCTCAGTGCTCATAAGACATCTGCAAAAACCCAAGGCAGAATTTCTCGTTCTATCCGCAGCCGTGTGGAGCCAAAAGCTCCTCCCAGCTCCAATCTGGGTCCAGAGGAGCAGAAAAGTGATTCATCCTCCCACTCTCCATCCAGGCTCCTGCTTCGCTGCCAGGAGGAGTCAGAGCCCACCACCTTTGGCAGCATGGTGCCATCTATCATCGAGACAGGAGTCACTCCCAGCT
>NW_009211021.1:99040-115134 GCF_000690835.1 Fulmarus glacialis
GAACATTTGGTGACATTTCAATTGCTACAGACAGGGAATGAATTTGAATCGGGACCTAAAAAAGATGAAGGTTGAGTCATCCACACTGACTTCTCAGTCATTAAAATAGATTTTACTTATTCCCAATTTGCAGATCACTACGTGTGAATACTATATGAAAGAAAATATAACTGAGGAACACTTCAGCAAGCAGAGAAAAAAGCCAGCCCCCAAAAGTGAACTCACCGATACCCAGCCTTCTTGCACTTACTGTGCTCACTGGACTTCTCACTTCATCTAGAACAACTGTGCCAACAGGAGAAAATTGAAACTAACCTCTACCCAAAACAAAATGACAGCAATTAAGCCATAAGCAAGTTGCTCGGCTTGATAAAAATGAGTTCAAGCCCTGAGCTTGTAGTATTCAATGGCATTTTCAAGCCTTCCTAGCGAGGAATCACCACTTGCTGTTAAAACTCTCCCAAGGCCTGAGTGGATGGTTACAGAACTGATGTACAAAAAAGCTGCATCTAGCTGAGCAAAAGAACTAAAATTAAACTCCCAAAAAACCCCACACCAGAAAGTAGTAGGTGTATAAAAATATTAACTTAGGCAATGAAAGAAACATTGCACTATTAGTTTATTTAGACTAACCACATTATTAACCAATTTGCCATCAGTAAAATTAGACATACCCACTGTCACCACTATGCAGAGAACATCCATTTTGTAAAACATGTTAGTATGAACAGTCTAACCTCAAATCAAGCTAAGGCACGTAGAAAATGAAATCACCAAGGAGCTAGGCACTTGCTAAAATTTTAAGTCCAGCCTAATTACCAACAAGGCAAAGTGGATTTTTCTTCGCTCTTGACACACTCTTCCTCAAACACATCCGATCGCTTTGTGTCTTTTACCTTGTCTATTCTAGTCCCAACTGACAAGAAAAAAAAGAAAGCATTAACACCTTCATCTGGATTAACAGCATCTGGGAGCACTGAGAAAGCTTCCTAAAAACACAGCTTTTGACAAGAGCGGGCCCCGCAGCAGCCTCCCTGACCCTTTTCTTGCTGGACAAAATAAACGGTCAAAAAGCAAGAGGCAATTCCCAGCACCGTGCCTTAAAACCAAGGAGAAGGTCTCTGCAGTGCAGGGGCTCTTCTGTTTGCTCTGGCATAACCCCTCTTCACCACAAACACAAAAAAGACATCCCCTGGGACTGGGCAAGGCCACTCCAAGGAACCACAGCACTTTATACACAAGAAAAGGACAGGGAATCAGCCCCCAAATAGTTTGCAGTGACAAGCGTTTCCTGCTTGCTCTGCCACCAAGAGAAATATTTAAGGTTCACAAACTTTCTCCTATTTAAACTGAAAATCTTCACAAAGCTCTGAAGTTCAACTTCAATGGGAACAGTGAAGGTTTGCTTCAACACCAAGTATTTCTCACAGTCATAGGAAAGTGTCAACAAAACCCCAGTAAAAGAGGCAGCAAAATGAGCATCTCTTTCAATATTCTCAACTGGCCTCTCTTCTTGGCAGCTTAAAGATTTAAAAATTTTAAAATATAAATTTGACGTCTAGGACTGGCAATCTAGTATCTTTGCCAGAACTGAAGTTCACATAAGCCTTTAACTCCTAAAAATAAATCTTAAAGAAAACATTCATTCACAACTCAATCCCAGTGGACCAAAAAGAACTTTGGAAGAATCATAAAAACTGGCATTAAAAATAGCAAACCTGTTTATTTGTGTTAGGAAATTTCAGGGGAGTGTTTATTTCCTACTTATTACCCAAACCATTTCCCAATGGCAGAAGTCAGGGAGAAAGAAAAGAGAAGGGAGAAAGGAGTCAAAAGAGGGGATACCTATAGAGACATTTCAGCTACCTGACAATCCAGTTCAAGGCTGCACAAACTTTGACTCATTCATGGAATTGTTTTTGACTGTTCTTCGCAGTAAACTCCACTGAGTTTTATTTGAGCGGTGAGCTGCATTCCCCTGCTCCCTGTTTCCACTCAGACCAGCGAGCGCCTCTTGACTTGACAGCTGTCTCATTCAAAACAATGCTGGGATTTGTCATTCCATCACCTCCAAAAACACCAAACAAGAACAAAAAATAAAAAAGTAAAAACCCCACATATACAACTATGCAATCATCTCCTCTATCCAAGTAACTTTTCTTAAAAAGAAGAGGCACAGCCATGCAGGCTGCATTGCCAGACCAAAAAAAAAAAAAAAAAATTTCAGTGTTCTCTCAACATCTTTCAAGATCTGTAACTGAATCCCGTAAATCTCACTGGAGACCTTGATTTAGGTCATTTCAAGTAATTCACTACCCTTT
Organism: Fulmarus glacialis; assembly: GCF_000690835.1. Classification (NCBI taxonomy): domain Eukaryota; kingdom Metazoa; phylum Chordata; class Aves; order Procellariiformes; family Procellariidae; genus Fulmarus; species Fulmarus glacialis. Next base: position 101,362 of record NW_009211021.1, read on the forward strand.
AATCCTTTTACCTACTTTCAGTCTACTTGGAACACAATGCCATTCAACTGTGCAAGATCTGCTGAAAGACCTAATTCAGCAACCCAAAGAACACAGACTCCTCCAAATAGATCTGAATTAACAGCACCAAACGCAGAAGGATGCCTCTCCTCACCCGAGGGGAAAACAGAACCTACAAAGCTCTGACACCGTCAAACCAGTAAAAATGCTAATTTAGGCTGGATGTTCTTCCAGTGATCGTAAAACACGTAAAGCTATTTGAAAGGAAAATGGATGGTATTTTGAAGAGGAAAGTAAGTAAATTGTCGTGTATTTATTACATGCATGTTAGAAATACACCTACAGTTATGCCCACAGTTATACCCAGAAATAATTTGCTTTATTTAGCTTCAAAGTAGACAAGGAATAACATCTATAATGCCTAAAATATGCCACAGGAAGTTTCAGAATCAGAGAATTCTGCAAAAGACAACTGGCTTTTGGGCAGCCTTTTTTTTTTTTTTTTAATATCAGAGATACAAGAGTTCTCAATTATAAATATTATGTATGTATTATGTATTAACATCCTCACTTTCACTGATAGGCGAGGGGTCATCACAAAGATTGAAAGTAGATTTAAGATGTTAAGTGAAACAGGAGTTTAGAAAGTGATGTAGTAATAAAGCAGGAACCGTAAGAGACTTATGATAGAGCTGAATAGCTCTTTAGCACATTGAACAGAACAGGCATTTTGTTTGGGCTACTTAAAAACAAACTCACCTCTCCCAAGTAAATAAATACTTCATACATTGAAAGATAAAAAAATAAAAATAAAAGAGCTTTCCACATATCTGATAAAAACCACTCTATGTAGAAGAAATGAGAACACCTGTGCTCTAAAAAGTTAATGGTCAACAGATTTTAATATTATTGCCATAAGCTAAAAGCATGCGTAGTGAGGCTTCAGGGGGATCTTTGTTTTGTTAACAAAATAAGCTTTGAGAGAGGCACACGACTAGATGCAAAAAAAAAAAAAAAAAAAAAAAAAAAAAAAAAAAAAGAGGAGGCAGGGAAAGAAAAGGAACCTGTTTTCCTTGTACATCAGAGAGCCCTTAGTGCAGAGAGTTGAATTTATTCTTACTATCGCTGTCAAAGATTCAAAGTAGTTCTGTAAGCACAGCATAACCTTTCCATAAGCAAGACTGGCTGAATACTGATCGCTTTCAAAAAAAAAAAAAAAAAAAAATCAACTTACTCTTTCCTATAGCTACATGCAGCTGTCATCCTCTGCATGCACCTTTCCATGTAAGGTCTCAAAGCAACCTCCTTCTTGAAAGGAGAGGCAACAATCTTTTAGAACTGATAAATGTGTTTAAATAGTCAACATATAAATAACTTCTTACAGTAAGGACAACAGCAAACCTTTCATAAGATCCAGAATCCTTAAACTAAAGGTAGCAGCAAATTAGCAGCACTTTCATCCCAACCATAGCAGCTGGCCATGCTGCTCTGGGTTTGGTAGAGGGTGGGGCATGAATGAGAACTATTTGCATGAAGCCTAATCATAAAACCACTGAAACGATGTGAGTGAGCTGGAAAAGGCAACAGAGTATGGAGAAAATTATAGCTGATCTTTCAACTTACAGCAAGTATTTATTATGGAACTTCACAAGCTAGATGCTGCGTTCTGGAGAAACCTCCAGCAGCAGAAAAACAACATACTCGCCCAGTCCATACATGTTGGTCTGGCGATCGCAAGCTCCTTCCCAAAACACCGATGGAGCCTTCTCCTGTAGTACTGTAATACTCCTACCATGGGTGCTTCTTAAGCTCGAGCTAGAAATTAATCAGTAACAGTCAAGCAAATTTACGAATCACAGCAAGAATGACCAACTGTTAGAGTATGTTAACTAGAAAATAACTTGAAGTTTCAGAACAAAAGAAAACAAAAACAAAAACCCAAAACCAAACCAAACCAAAAAACTTTCTCATTTGCTGGCAACAGCTGTCACTGCTTTCAAGACATAAAAGACAACTCTACGTACAGGGATTTTCCAGAAAGGCCAGTGCCAGAATTTGTACCCGTGTTTTAAATCTGAAATGAACTTACTACCTGAACCTCTGGGGGCACGTCGGGGGGGGGGAGGGCGGAGGGGCGGCGCATTTTTAGCCAAGATTTCTGGGGAGAAAGAGTGAAAGGTGGAAATTAATGGATGCAAGGAGCCCTTTACAGCTGTCTTCGGTCAAGTTCATTCTGATAGGGATGGGTGAAATAATTTGATTTAAAGCCTAAGTAAAGATTAATTCCTTAAGTATGAAGGCAATGCATATGAATGTTTTGGGCATTAGACAACTGGGCTAAATAAAAGAATTTCTCTTACACTTTTGGGTAAAGTAATTTATCATTACAGGCAGAAATTAATCATATAATGGAAGGTAACAACAACATATGGATTCATAAAAGATCAAACCAACCTCAGAGAAAATACAGACAATCTGGATGGGATAAGAGCACATGGAGAGAGAAAAGGCAATTTAGCAATCAGTAACAAGACTTGACACCACACAGGAAATAAAATCAACACTCAAGGGGTCCAAGAGTCGGCTCCAAGGGGTGCTTAGTCCAAGTTCTGAGTTTATCCAACAACCCTGGTCAGCGGTGCTGACATCTTTGGTAACGTAGTAACTTTCCTGCTAAGAAATCTTACACATTTGTTTAGCATAGACAAAACTTTGACTTGCGAACAGTTTTACTAGATTAACCAGAAATTAATAATGTCACAGCTCTGATTAACCCAATAGAGATTTGTGTATTTAAGCCTCTCCTAGCATGTGTGTTGGTGCCGTCCGTCCTCCATTTTTCCATTTTTTTCATTTCTATAGCACAACTCGTGGAAGCTCACAAGAGCCAAAAAAAGAAAAGGAAAAAAAAGAAACAGAACAAGAAGTATCCAGAGTTTTTAGACATTCAGCTCCAGGGGGAAAACACAAGAGCACAATTTCATTCATAGCAAGTTAAGTTTCCATCCAAACATCATTACTGTATCCTGTGACCTTTGTAGTGTTGCATTTGTTCCTCCCTCCATACAGCACAGAAATCCTTTCCCCCTCCCTTTTCCAGCTGCACACTTTTAAGTCGTTTACTGGCAAAGTCTTTTGTTCATATTTCAGCATCTTTCTGCACCACTGGAGTCCGCCCGTTGAGCTGGGACACAGACGGGTACAAGCAGCCCACTATGCAGCAGAAATACTGGTGGTTTACCCATTTTTTTTAAAGGGTAAATGGGATGAAGCAGGCTTCCTTCTTCAACAAATGGAGAGAATACAGAAAAGTTAGGAAGAGTTACTTTCCTTAAAGAGACCAAAGCAAAACCAGGCTCCTTTCCAAAACCACTTCACAGAGATATTAATTTATTAAATTTCTGAATAACTGGTTATCAAACACAGGGGAAAAACCTCCACGTGCCTGCTCAGAGCTCTGTACTTCTACAGTCCATAAAACACTTTGTATGCTACGGTTTGTCATTATCATTCATTAATATGTCCACTGCACATATTAACAAAAATGGAGACAATTTTTTTTTCACAGTAATAATGGCTGCTTCGTATTTACATGTTTTCTGTCCTCAGCTTTCAAAGCACCTCATGTTCATCAGACAGGACTGATGAACACACCTGTAATATACCCGCTTTACGGTCCAGAGAACTGAATTTACATCTACTGATGACAAAATAATAAAATAAATAAATAAAGAACCCTGTCAGTGAATTTGCCAAATGCTCTGGTCAGGAAAGCAAGCCTTTCAGAGGGCAAGCATGTCAGCATCTTAGTAAACTTCACTCTGCCTTGCCTTTGTGCCGCATGTCCAAATTCTGTTTTAAAGGCATATGATACCACTGTGGGTTTCCAAGAAGGTGGAAGAGCATCAGTTTTCTAGAAACCTTCATTACTGCTCACTGATCAAAACTGCCTGGATGGTTATTCGTAGTGCCATCAATAGCCTTAGGAGAAGTTAACTCATCATAGTTGTGATTTCCAAGTAAAACACTTAAGACAGCCCTCCCCAGATGAACTGGGATGGAGGAAGGAGAATTGCCGTATGCCACACAACAGCTACCATCTGTCTGTGGTTGCCCCAGTACAGCCCAAGTTGAGTAACATCTGGTAGCTGAGTGGAAGTTTCTTGGACTCATAATCCTGTCCCTATGTAAAATTTCTTCATATTTTAATTACAAGCAGTGCTAATGAAATATGTGAATAATTCGGGTTTTTCCCCCTAAAAGCACAAACATCACATAAAATGTGTTTTGGATACCAGGCACTTTCAGCAGCAGAATAGCAAGAGCACTGCCCCAGTGTTAACCTGCATAAAGAAAAGGATTTTGTGGAATTTCCCGTAACACCTAACTTCGCAAATTAAGTGCTAACGAGTAGGAGCATCCTCAAAGACACAAGAGTAATTTATCCCACTATATTTAAACCTCATCCAACAGGCATCTTAAATATCCCCCAAATAAAGGCATAATCACATGTAACATGCCACGGCCCAGAAAGTTCCTTGAAATTGCCCGTCAGTTTGGTTTCCGCCTGCCCTGCATATATCACCCCCTCCCTACTGAGAAGAGGAACAATGCCTAAATTAATGCCTAAATATAATGGCTGACACAGGGAAATGACAATCCCTACCTCATTTCATTCAGATCACTAAACCAACAAAGAGCAATTGCTGTGAAGGACTTACTACCACAAACTGGGTTTCCCCTTAAGATTTCTCACCACTAAGCCTCCATCAGCAGCAGACAGTATTGTATTTTATCATTGCAATACCCAGACACACACTGAACAAAATTGAACTGTCTGGTGATTAAAACACCAGCATTCACCTCATTACCTGCAGCACCGTCCTCACTATTTCTGGAAGCGGTGGAACAGGATGGATGGGAAATTGGGAGGGTGAGAAATGAGAAACAGAATGGCACCCCATCCATCATTACCAAGTTTCAAGCTGCAAATGCAAGGGGGGAAAAAAAATTTCACGTGTTATAACAATAGCTTAAAGCCCTGTACTCTCCTTTACTGTAGGGATCAATGATGATGTGACCAGCAGCTGAACAAATGCAGATTTTCAGCCTTCCCTCCTGCCATGGGCATGCCATGCAGAGGCTAAAACCCAAAGAAAATAGAAAAATATCTTTCTAAATAATCCCGTTTGTAGAATAAGCACTAGTTTGTGCTGCTAATCATCCTCTCCCTTTTCAGGTACCAAATAAAAGCTACAGCAAGAAAAACACATTCATTACCTTGTATAGTTTGCCTTACAAAAACCCGCCAATGACACAGAACTGTTTTGATTGACTGAGGCTTAGGATCTTTGGTTAGAAAACAATCGATCCACTTGTTCAGAGCGAGCAGTTTAGCAATTCTGGCAGCTACAGGTCTGTCGGGCACAAACCCCCCTTCCTCGCCGGATCATCAGAGCATGCCCCTGCCGTGGGACTGGACCGCTGTCCAAAGAGTCAGGGACTAATTCCCAGGCAACAACTGTCGTTATTTTAAGTAGATTCAATTTGCAAGCATTCCCCATCTATAAATTGCATAGCTCCATGGCTTACTCTCTGCATGAAAACCCTTCTCCAACGACAGCGGTACAAAAACAAACCAAAAACCCTTCCCTACTTAAAAGAAGGGAAGCCAAAAGGCTCTTCCTGGAAAGTCCTACGATAAAAAAACAACAACTTCAAAATTAGTAGGACTGACCAAATCACCCTGCCGCAGCACTTCACGACTGTAGATGAAAATCCACTCTTGGTTTAGAGTTAATCTGTTTATTTGGCTCCTTCTCAAGAGTCAAAAAGCCAGGAGCTGCTTATGTGCCACAGGATAAGGCAGCTCCCCTGGCCTAATAAAGCCGATTTCACAGAAATAAACGTGAAGCAAAAGTTGTTTCTGCAGCACGCTGAAAACACTTAAGACCTAAGAATTTTTGCACCACATTTAGCAACACCTTGAGAGAAAATGTTGGAGAAAAAGCACTCGTTAAAGGAGAGGGGAGAACGTTTTGAGAATTTGCTGCTTGTCGTTTATGCCAAAGATTTACTGCACTATTGTGTGCAGCATGCTGCAGCATACAAAAGGGTGCACACTAGATTAAACCACACGGCTGTGCCAGGCGTATCAGCTGTGATTTACCCAGGCACAGCTCACATTTACATTTATACTTGCTTCCATTTCTGCTGCCTTGCTGGGTTAAAGAACAGCAAATGCTGGGCTCGTTTCTCCTGATGCAAGCATCCTCACGACGCTGCCTGTCACTGACTCTTATCTAGGCTCACTGCAGGCTGCATACTGCCATCCTAACATCATGCCCACGCTGCTTCAGAGTGCAAGCAGCACTCCCAAATAACTCTAGCTCTTGTAAACACATGATCCTTTTACATTCAGAATTGCAGAGGAAGTGATTCTTTTTTTTTTTTAAATTCCCAGCCCCTTACTTTTTTTCCAAGCAACGATTAACTCTCACCATACCAACTCAAAGCAAAATGACTGGGTCAGAAGCTTTAGAATTTAACAACAGTAAGTAGTACTTTGATGGCAAAAAATAGTATTTTAAATGGTTCAAATCCATTTGCAGCATCTGCTTGGAAAAAACACCAGCTGAGCTTCCTTGACACAGTTACTCTATATCCACGTGTGTTTTCTGACTTTAAACGCTCACGTCAAGAGTTTCACTGACCACTACCTAGAGATTTCACAAAAAGAAGGTCCTGTTTTGTCTTTTGTAATATTGCTATTTTGGAAGAAAAGGAGAAAGAGAAAGCAGAAATGAAGAATGGTCTCTAATGATGGAATTACTGTGAAGTCAAGACACAGTTTTGACTTTCTCCCGTTTTCTCCCATACTTTTTTATCCCTCAGCAAATCAAACCATAACTCTGCATTTGCTTCCATTGCCTACAAAAAGTTGACAATATTCAGAGAGCAGGACTCCCATGATGATGTAGAAATTCTCAAAAAGAAAGCATGAAATCTGCAAAAGTCATACAAAAATGCACTAAATAAAGTCATAAGTAATGAGTATCAACTGTGCATGGCAGAGCAAAAGCTATTCAAAAGAACATGTGCTTAAACATACTTTCCATCTCAACAAAGGTTTAGATTTTTCACTCTTCATAAAGACAGCTGAAAAAGTTGACCAGGCAAATAGGTTCTTCCAAGTAAATTCCCAAAATGGGCAAAAATTAGGAACTATTAAAAACAGAAAAAAGAAAAGTCAAGCCTTTTAGTAACAGAAAAAGGAAAAGATACTAATGTGTATCCTCACCACGAAAGGAAATAATTTAGAGCTAAGGAAAAATGTCGTGGGGCTCCCTTAGTCGGGAGTTAGGGAAAACTGGCTATCACTAGTAAACTTTTTATAGAAACCCTACTGGACTTACACCGGCAATTCTTTCTGCTTTTGGAAGAAACTGCAACATTTAAGTGGACTGAGGTCTTTTGGTCAGCTTTGGTCTCTAGCCTTGCAATACGTGATGAATCTGCAACAGAGGGATATTGGAGATGGAGAGGAAAGAAGGAAGACCCTGCATTTTCTCACCTCTTCCCGTCCTCATTAATAATCCATTACTAGGAACTGTACATAGGACAAAAAGAAATACAAACTATTGCTGTAACATCAAACCAGCCTCCCAACAACCCCTTCCCCCCTTCTGGCAGCACGCTGCTTCGTTGGCCCAATCCAGCTCCAAAACTCAAGGGATTAGCACTATCAAGAACTGCAGAAAAACAGATGATTCTACAGCAATTCCATAGCCGGAGTTCGGAGCAAGTCATTGTTGCAAACAAATGGAATCACTTACATGCACAGAGTAATGATTAACTGTAAAAAACCCTTAAAAGGTAGTTTTACATTTTCAATGTAAATGGTAATCCAATATATACAAACTCAAATGTTAAAACTCAAAACTATTCCACTCAACCACACCAGGGTGCGTGGCTGAAAAGTCTATTTACATGGCGTATTAAATAGGCATTGCCAAAGAAGTGGCCAAGAGCTCAGCCCTAACTCTTGAAAGCACACATCCGTGGTGCTAGGATCTGCAAATAGTGTGCAGTGACCAACTCGGTGACCTGCACAGATGATGAACACAAAAAAGAAATCATCATACACACGGAATGTCAACAGTACTGAAAATCCCCAGGTGCACAGGTTTAGCCACAAAATAAATTACAGTGGTTTCAACTCATTGATCTAAAAATCAAAAGATAGTTCTACAAATACCTTCTTTCTAGACAAGAGCTGCATGTGCAATGTTAACAAGAAAACTTTCAACAGTTGAGAGAAATCCCAGTTTTGTTTCAAATCACCTCCAAAAGCATCACACTTCCTTTCTAGCCCCTAAATTACAGCTGCTGACCCAGTCACAGCTACTTTTGTAATCTTTCACACAGAAAAGGTCTGTACCACTCCTAAGAGCTTACCAGGATTAGAAACTGCCGACCATCACTCAAGGTGGCCAGAAGATGTAGCATACAAATGAGATTTGTATGCAGCATTTAAGGCATTTTTAACCAGCATTTAAGGCAAAAGATCACAATCAGATCAAATAAACGATGAGCCATTCAACCCAGAGAGGAAAAAGGGACTTAATCTGAAATTTATCAGCAATTTTGGGGAGATTAAAAACAAAGTTTTAGACATTATAGTAGCGTGAATCTGATAGCAGCTGGGAGGCTTGCCTGAAGTTGTTCTTATCAGGCATCTTCTCTTAGTTCAAGACACACTCTGCTAAATAACCACGCAGCCACCTCTGTGCTGTGCTCACTCCTGATATAAATTACCTCATCTATTTTTCATATGCCTAGTGCTTTTTGGACTGTGCTGCAAGATCTGCAAGAGATGCATTTTAACCTTTGCTAGAGACTACTCAAGGACAGAATTGGCTTATGAACTCTCGCTGTGTAAAAAATTTCAGTATTAAATTTCTGTAGCCCAAACCATGAAGCTATTTACTGAAGCTTTATACAAACTAATTAAATATAAGGCTCTCGTGGGACATGAGGAGAAGGAAAAGAAGAATTAAGAGATAAATCACTGGCTTTTCTTTCCTCAGCAAATGTACACTCCAATTTAATACATTAAACCAAAAAACAGTCTGACAGTCCTTGGTCGGGCATAGATAGGCAGCATCCAAATCTCACATGGAACATACTGCACAGCATAAATTAATTATCTCTGCTTTACCGCAACTTGCACAAAGGAATTGGGAGAGACAATCCAGACAAGGGGATGAGCTTGAGATATCAAAGGCTCCATATGGAGCCCACAGAATCTCACTTTCCAGCTTCACAGAACTCATAATCTTTGTAAGCACATGGTACAGAAACATATCAAAGCAGCACTTCCCTCCCCTGCTGACCCCATGTCATCTTGTCAGGAGAATTCCTACCGCATGACACGCAGCCATTTCAGAGTTTTCTCAAAGACAGAAGCACTCTCAGCAAGTCTTGCAAGAAGACCCCACTAATACTGGCAACCTCTCTTCTCCTCACCAACAGCATGAAACATTCAAGCGCAGACAGCACAGCCAGCCAACCAAATACAAGTCAGACTTTACTTGCATCATCTAAAGGCAAAAGACTCAAGGTCAATGCAGTTGGTGAGGAAAGCCACCCTATCTGGACACCTCAGCAGGTTAATTCACTTCTGCAGAAGACGGCGAGTTTGTAATCGAACCTCCAGATACTAGAGACCACAGAATCATTGGACAATTCAGGTTGGGAGGGAGCTCAGGAGGTCATCCAGCCCAATCTCTGGTGGTCAGCTGCAAGGTCAGACCAAGTTACTCAAGGCTGTATCCAGTTTCATTCGAGCAACCTCCAAGGATGGATGCACTGCACCAGTACCTACAGACTGCAAAGCTTGTCCTCAACCACACTGCACAAGTAATTAGGAAGAAACACATCACTCGCTCCATGTCCCTTGACCACTGCACAGTAAGTTTGATGAGTAAGAGGTAAATTGCCTTCATATTCAGAAATTCATTTCATCCTAATGTTGATCCCCCCTGCCATTAGCTGCATGCACAAACCCCAGGAAGAGCTAACTCCAACCCAAAAGAGGCAAAGAACTGGCTGTTGGAAGAAGACAACAAATACCTATAGCGCACGGCCATGGGAGAACAAAAAGTTTCACTTATCAACACCCAGTCACCCCTACGCACCTTTTACAAGAAGAATTACCAAGCTCATTCAGCAACAGAAAACGAAAAATTTTGCATAATAATGATCTATTAATCATAAACCATACTATTCTTTAAATAGTTTTTGATTAACAACTGAAGACTATCACATTTTTAAACAAAGCTCAATCATTCTAGTATAAATAATTTAAAGTGCTTAAGTACGTGTTTGTGGATTAATGGTTTGAAATGAAGCCTCTAAACACGGTTTCTAACTCATAGGCAGAATGGAATGTAGTAAAAATGCAGTAAGTTTCTAAATGCTAGTGAAAAATATGAGTTTTCTCATCTGAGAAACAGATGATACCTTACAATTTATGTAGCACACCAACACCTGATTCATCTCACTCCCACAGCAACTGCTTCATGGCATCATTTCGCAACACAAGAGAAAAGATACCGAACAACCCACTATCAGAGTTAACACCATTTCTGTGCCATTCCTGCAGTTAAGTCAGAATTTGATCAGGACACTAAAATTTTTTATGCAAGGACCATGATATGTTTTGGATTTAAGTGTGTCTTTAGTACCATCTCATCTTCCTACCATGGTAGAGAGACCAGCACATCTCTGGAATTAGAGAGGCAAGAGGTCTTACCACTCACGAGTTTTCCTATAGAGCCAAATCACTATCCAACTCAGAACCAAGGTATCTATGAGATGTAAAGCAAGTTTCATGAAATTTTAAGAGGAGCTTATAACTTCAAAGTCTCCCCCCAAACTTGATACCTAAAAGCAGAGGAACGACGATCCCCGTTGTCAAAACACCTCCTGAAGGGTTGAAGCCAGGTGGAGAAGGGAAGCTCCCTGCTGTACTTTGAAACAAATGAGGTGATGGGGGAGAGGATTGTTACCGTACCGTCACGTGTATTTTTGAGCTGTTTGGCTCATCTACACCCCTCTCCCAAGAGAAGAGCAGGAGATGGATTATCACCTTCCATTAGCCTGGGAAGGCCCCAACTTCTGCGGCTGTTTCTAGGTGTCCAACACAAGGCTTCCCCAGCATCACACAACTAACCTTAACCTCCCTGCAATCCCTCACGGCAGGCGTGCGCCTCGAGGAGTCCCCTGCGCAGGGAAAGCTGAACTGCGAGAGGGATGAATATCCCGAGACAATCTCATAGCTGCCCTCGCCACCTTCTCCCAGCTCCTCGTGATCCATTCACACAGTTCCGTTCTTCTTAACATCACGTATTTAAGATAGGAACATTTTATAAGGCAAAAAGAAAAAATATCTATGTGCCACGACAACAATTCGCTTTTGGGACCACATTTACAGGCTGAATTGACAGGTCTCTGCATAAGCACCTTAAAAGATGAACTGAATTTTGGCAGCAATGGTCTCTGCACACAGGGAAGGCTCATTTTAATTTTACCTATCTTGTTGGTCTCTTTTTTGAAAAGGAAGGGAAAGATTTCTTTTCTTTTATAATGCAAGAAAAAACTGAGAGGTGAGAAGATGCGCTTTACTAATTCTAAAGCCTTGTTTCTTATTATTGCATCCAATTCACAAATATTTTGACTACAAGCTTGTATCTATCACACACATTTTGATGGGGTAAATAATGAAAGAACATACAAGCCTCTAATTTTACACTGACTTCAATTCCCATTTCCATCAAAGACAGCTAGAAAACAGGAATAGAAACTAAACTAGTAAAAAAGAAACACGCTCTTCTTCATTTCTAACTTTAAGAATCCGAAAATTTAAAAGAAAAAAAAAAAATCAAAATAAACATCTACCCAGCTTTATTCTTGCTCAGATAAGCATTTTTAATATAAATGTCAAAACTACTTCTAGGTACAAAGTACTAGGGACATGCATCTTGTAGAACAACACGTTTTAATGATTTGCAACCAGTGAGCAGCCCCTCCAGTAGGAAAAATAACTAAGTACATAACTGCAAAACAGTATTTTAATTGTCACTTTTAATCTAGGCTTCCTACTCAGATTTAAATCACATTTTTTTAAGTCGCATTGATTTAACTCAATCAACCCTGCCCAAAGGCCATCCTTCCTGCATGCTATGAGCATACCAAGCAAGTTTTAAGCGGTTAGATAAATCACTAAATCTCATAACTTCCTAACAGCGATATTATCAAGCCATACACAGGCCATAATTATTTTTTTAAATAAGTTTTATCTTGAAAACTTTGCAAAAATAAGAAGCTAAGTAGACATTTCACCATCCTTCTTTTTTTTTTTTTTTTTTTTTTTTTTTTTTTTACCTAGGGCACATGATAGCCTGAAACCTAGCCAACTGAATTCTGCAGAAGACTTGCATGATCATTGCAAATATGACTCTGACTCTTTATTGCCTTCCTTATGATGATGGGAATAACACTGATGCATTGGTTTTATTCATTTATATACGTATGCACATATATGTGTGCATACACACACTCTGCAACCTTAAGGTGTTACACTCAAGAGCACAGTAAGAAAAACCAGGCAGTAATATTATGGACTCACCAAGAACAAAATCCTGAATAATGGAACTTTCTAGCACAAACAGCTTTACAGGGACCCTCAGCACGATCCCCATTACTACCAGTGGAAATATGCTCTTCGACACTACACAGATTTTTAAAAGATTCCCCTGATAGGAGGAGGATTAAAAAGCAATTAACTGGCTCTCATATTTCAAATGCAAAGCCATATTTTAGAACAGCAGACAGAAAAATATAGATCTCTCAGAACTCAAAGATTTGTTATATTCTGTAAAAAAGCCCTTACCGTGATACCTGAAAACGGCAATACCATAGTAGGAATCTACCCCATGGGGACTAGAAAAACCATTGCAAACCCGATCCAGCATTGTATTATGAAAAAGCCCTGCAAATTCCAGGCAATCTGCAAATGATTTCCCCTTTCCCCACCCAAACATCTACTGCAAACTCCTACAATTGCAAGTCAGGACTGCAGTACTGAAAGAGACGAAAATAAAACCATTCCTACCTTTAACTTGAGTGTCATATTCAGCTATGATCTCCTTATCCTTTTTGAATTTTGCTGGCGACGTCATGTTTTCTTTTCCAAAAAGATTAACCTCAAAACAGATCCACCAGAACACAAGATGTAAATGCAATTTTGCTCCTCTCAATGCAATTGCCTTGATTTTCCGCTTGTCCTCCCCCCCACAAAAAGGAAAAAAAAAAAAAATCAGTCCATGGAGAGAGGGTGTGAGACGGAGCACAGCAGCAGCAAAATGCAGATGTTAAGAGATCAGTGGATGGAAGAGGCAGCAGTTTTGTCTCCCTGCACCAAAACCTTTAGCAGCAGCATCAGACTAGCGAGATCCTGCAGCCCCCAAAGGCTCTTCCTGATTGCTAACGTTAATAGCACAGCCAGGGAGTGGAAGTCCTTCCGCACAACATGTTTTGTGTGGGTTTGGTTTGCCTTTTCTTTTTTTTTTTTTTTATTTTAAATGTACTCAGAGATGATGCAAATCAAATCCCAAACGAGAGCAGAAACGGAGGACAAGAAGCCGTTTTCTTTGGTTTGCTTGCCTGCAAATGCAAAAAAAAAAATATATATATATTTAGAAAATTACA
>NW_009211021.1:115532-115759 GCF_000690835.1 Fulmarus glacialis
TTACAGCTTGCAGCCAGCAGTCACAAGATGCGCAGCCAAAATTTCTGATTGAAAGAAAAGCTGCCCTGACATTGCAAATTGTCCTTTAAGCAGCAGCATGAGGTTAGAAATGCAGACCGGCCAGGTAACCAAGGGAAAACGCCTACACGGCAGCCAGCCCCAAGGGAGGAGAAGGGGCTCATTTGGAAAGCGGGGTCCCCAGGGGAGGGAGGGGAGGGCGGGGAACC
>NW_009211022.1:0-26644 GCF_000690835.1 Fulmarus glacialis
GAATATTTGATGTTCTTTCTTCTCTGGCTCAAAAAAAGTTATGCTAATCCAATCAAGAGGAAGAAAAAATAACATGTGATGTAGGTTGTTAATCATTTGCCAATTAACAATCCTGAGCATTAAAAACATGAACTGTTTATAGGGTGAAATGTGCCAGTGTACAGTCATGCAAATAATTACTAAAAAAGAATCAATTTTTTAAAAAGCTGCACGTAAGCAGAAAAAATATTCATCCCAAAAGTTGCTGTAAATGAATAATTTAAGCAACTCGAATACGCAATATTAAGCATCCTTTACAATGTCACCGAAATCTAGAAATGGTAGTCAGAGATCTTCTGTACTCTTCTGACTCTATGACCCGTGGGAAGTCATGGTACCTCTGGGTGCCATGAGTACCAAGTACCTCTAGGTGACCTGTGAGTTTGTGTGTCTGTAAAACAGGTGATTTAAATAATATAAATCTAATCTCAAGGCTGTTCTCAGTCCAGGTAATGTCTGGGAAGCGTTCTCAGATCGCTGGATAAAAGTGCTATATTAGTTCAAACAATGATAATGATTATCTTTCAGGGATTTTTATCCTCAGTGAAAAGCAAAAAGAATTACTGGCCAATTTGGTCTACTAAATGCTGAATACTTGGAACACTTCCCGTTCATACTCATTCTGTGGCTTTCCTGTGTCTGACTTATGTTTATCTTCATTAAGTGGAATAATGCAAGTCAAAATAGCTACAAGTAAACTGTCTGCTGGATAGGGAACAGTTGTTAGTTCATGGGAAATGGATCGTAAAAAATGTACTCCTCTGACTTCAGAAAAGAGCTCTAAATTGATCCATTTCCAGTTCAAAGCTCCTTAAAACATACTGAGCAATCTCACCTGATATTTCATCACCGTCATCACATGTCTTTCTAGTTCAACAGGGGATGGATTACTCTGAAAGTTTTTGTCTCTATCAAAGTTCACCAGAAAGTCCTGATTCACATGGGAAGGCAGGGAGAACATCTTCTATACTTACTGGAAGCCCGTTCAAATAAGCAATTGTCCTGGGTTCTTTGAACTTTGGAAGAGGTGGAGATGCAGTCATATAGAAGATGAACTGCTTCCCTTGAAGGAGTACAGCACATATCTGTGCAGATTGATGGAGTCATAAGTCACTAGAAGCTAACCTGGGTACAGCCTGAGGTAAAGCTGAAAGCTAAAGTCATTCCAGGTGGGCTGGTGGAAGGAAAAAACAAATCCTAGACATTCACATATGAGGTCGTAACTTCTGTTCCTTTGCAGCCCACATATAAATATTTTAGATTTATATTTTAGAAGTTTTAAGCCTCTCTATAAAATGCATTTAACTTCAGGTTTTGTTTTAAAATGCCTCTCGAGGTGCCACACTCTCTCAAGGATTTCAGGCAAATCTCTCTTGACCAATCCAAATCCATAAGACAAACCATATGATTCCAAAATACCTTCAATTGCCTCCTGGATCATATGTCCACATCTGAAAATGATGGATATTCTCTTCCCAGCTGCAGAAGAGGGAATTTCTGCACTAGGCTAAAAACACTGTGTAAATTGCAAGGGAGAAGGGTCAGCTTTCTAAAATTACAGTGGTCAAGGCAAGTCAAGCACTTTAATGGCAGGCTCAGATCCAGGATCAAAATAATTTTACAAATCTCCAAGCAATTCTACCTAGAAACACACGGAACCTTTCGGTTGGTTTTACGATGAAGATAGCCAACGGGCAACAAATTCTCAAAGCTAGAGACTAATCTCCCTTCACAATGGACACAAAGCAGGTGCGCTCCGTAAGGATGAAACTGTGCCCCAAATTTTGTTGACATAAAGCAGGAGAGAAATTTCTGATGGGAAACAGTTGTAAATCACAGGAAGATCAACAGAAAAGAAAAATTCAAAGTTGAAATCACAGTTTTGAGCTCACCTTGCTGAAATGTCTTTGTCTAAAATATTCTTAAAACATTAAAGATGGTCAATAATAATAGGAAAAAGTTATTCCATAAACAAAGTGGGAAGCAATTGTACTCCTTTTCTTACCTTTTTTTGTATAATTATCCATGCTAAGAGTCATCTTCTGTAGTCTAAAGAGAATCACTCTCATATTAAGAGATACACAAATAGAGGAGAATTCATTGGAATATGTGTCATTATATATTAACATTAGTGATAACACCACATTAATAATTTATATGAAACAAATAGTCCATTTGGTCTGTCTATGCATCTGAGTCATTACTTCACTAAGTCTTGTCTGGGAAAATCTTTTTACTTAAAAACATGTTGGATTGGACCTTAGTAGAATTAATAGAATTAAAGCATTCTCTGGAAAGGACCACAGTATAGACTGCATTTCCCAGAGAAAAAAAAAAGGGGGGGGGGCAAATTTTCATGAGGTTTTTTTCTTGTTACATTTCTCCATTTAGCTTGGAAATATATGAAAATGGTGGGGCAAAAGAAAAAAGTGTTGTCTGAAGATCTCTGAAATTACAAGATCTCAAAGCTCAAAGCTAGGGGATGCAAATCAAAATGAATTACTACTAAGCCAAAGAAAACTATGCTGAAGTTTGGGGATTGGTATAACTGCACATTCTTGCCAGATATCTATCTAAAACTCTTAAGTGGGGAGCAAATCTTGCAAGATAGCTTTCTCACAAGATTTCTAATAGCTTCTGTTTTTAGAGAGGCTAGAGATAACAGGAAAACAGTACATATCCATGTTATTTTGACTCTTGCAGCTAAGTGCTGGCTGGAATACAGGGGACTAATTCCAGAGCTGACGTAAATAAGCTTACTCAAAGACAGCGAGACAACACCAATTTACACAAACCATGGTTCAAGCCTGGGAAATTCAGATACATGCAGAAGTTTAGATAAGATACATCTAGGCAAATATTTGAGGTATGTATACACATCTTTCTAAACCTCTTTAATCTCAATCTACGTATATGAGCTCCTTAAAAATAAGAAGAATCCGCTTTTGGGAACTGAGCTGGAAGGAAGAGAGAAAGTTCAGAGAAACTCCTAGTACTTCTGATTTATTTCATACCTACAAGTTTAGCCCCACACTGCCCAGTGAAGGAGGCTACTCTCCTAGTGTCATTACTGGTAGGAGAAGGAGAAAGAGAAAAAAGTCCTTCTGCCAGAGGTGCTCTGAGCTATACTCTGGAGGATCTTCATCCCCCATTTTCTAAACAGGGCTCCTTAGGAATGATAGCCATATAACTTAATACTCTTAAATAACCAATTTCCCTAAAATTATGCCATTTGATAGCCCCAGAAAATCAAAAATATGTGAAATGGAGATGATCAGCTTAAGCATAAGACTAAACATTCCTGAATTTTAATTCCAGTTTGAAGAGGAGACATACTTCTATTGCTCTAGTCAAGGAATAAAGTTTTTTGACTCAATTCCCCAGTCTTTGGAAGGAGAATGGGCCTATCTCCTAGACAAACATAAAGGTTTCATTAGTATTTAGAAAGCTTGTCAAAGATGGATTCTTCAACGTGTTTTACTTGTTCTGGTCCCCCATGTTTCTCAACCTATTCCCCATCCCGCTAACAGAGTAACATGAAACAAGAGCATCACAATACTGTGCATTTTTCTTGGCAAAAAAATTAACCACAAAGTCCAGGGTTTGTATTTTTTTAAACAATATTCACACAGGGCTCAAATTATGCGCATAAACATTGCTAATGTATTTACTATTAGTCTGTGTGACACCTTATTCCTTTAAGTTTGCATCTCTTGGCACAGACTAGGAAAAGTCGCTCCTCTCTGAGAGGGCTAGTTAAGATGTATCTTGCTGTTTCCCCGTATCTTTAGTATGCAGGGAGCGCAGAGATGGAGATAAAAGGAGAAATGTCTATCTTTGAGTCCTCTGCAATACAGAATAAGTTATCAACCTACTAACATGCATGTCTGAATAGACTCCTTTGGCAGGAGGGAGATTTTATCTGTCCTGACATGCGAATTCCTCCCTCATGTCAATCCATGAAAGTACCAAAGAATAAACTCTCTAGTAAAATGAATGTGGCATACCACTGGGACTTAGAGAGCATCATATTTTCCCCTAGCTACTTTTTTTTAATTCTCCAACTGAA
The DNA here is from genome assembly GCF_000690835.1 of Fulmarus glacialis. NCBI lineage: Eukaryota > Metazoa > Chordata > Aves > Procellariiformes > Procellariidae > Fulmarus > Fulmarus glacialis. The sequence continues at coordinate 4,109 of NW_009211022.1, forward strand.
TCCTTGATATCCATATAAATTAGTAACTCTGAAGAACCGCTTGAAAATCCATTGCTTTAATCTCATAGGCTCGGGGAGGGTGGCTCACTCCACTAAGGCTTGCGAGTTTGTTGTCTCTCTATTTTTCCTCTTCAGCTGAGCAATGTGCCATCAGATCCAGCCCCCGCACAGAAGCGTTCAAGTAGCATTTGTGCTGGAAGCTTTGCAGCTGTGCAAGTCAAATGAGCAGGCACTACATTGCCCTCAGATCTGGTAGGCCCCAAGGTACAGATATGAGCAGTCAAAATGTCCTATTTAGCATCACGAAGTGCCCACCCATGCGCGAGGGAAAAGGATGCGATGTTTTGAATGAAGCTGAACACAGCTGCAGTTATTACATTTTGGGGGCATGAGAGGGAAAGTCACATTGGTCTGTCTGCAGATGAATTATCAGTCTGGTTTCACGAATACTTGTCTCCGTGCTCATCACCAGTGTGAGGACTCTTCATTCACCAGTCTCTATAGCACCTAGGACAAGGCTGCCTCGCTGCTGAAATGGATCCCTTAGTCTTCACTTATGCAATAATTCCACATCAATAGTGGTGGTATGAGGAGAATAATAATCGTTTTTATAGAGCAAAACATAACTGAAATAGTAAAAAAGCAACAAAAAAGAGGTAAAATAAAAATGATCCATCCTTTCTTCTTTTGGTCTCCAGTGTTTATCCCGAGATATTTATGATGTGCTACATAACAACGTATTGGTTCTTATTGTATTCTGTCGAAGGCAAGAAGTTATACTTTGATTTGTGTTTTGCCTGAGCTTTTGTGTCTCAGTTAAGGAATTTAAATGTTAGACAATCCTTACCACTTTTTATTAATATTTTTAAAGTAGTCTCTTTAGAATCAGGTACACTCCAGACCATAATACTCTTCTTTGCCTTATTTTATTTGCACTGCATACATTATTTTCACCTGGTCTTTGTGTGCGGCACATCTGATGCTAGTTGCAGTCCAGTGGACTGCTTGTCTTCCATTCCTTTTCATGTCTGTTTGTACATCTATAGCTGGAGTTTTGATTTCAAAACAAACGTAAAAACTCAAAGCAAATCCATCAAGTTCTTAATGGCCTGGACATAAAACCATGAAATAGGCTCATGGACAATGACGACCTCTTCCTCTTTGTGACCTTCCAATGGATATTTAGGGATTTGATAGGGATCTACGCATTGAACTTATTACCAGAACTGCAGATTTTAAAAAGTACACAGCTGAGGACTACATAAACAAATATAGCAGCCTAATAATCCTGCAGACAAGGAGGGCATGAAAATACAGGAATCAGGTGAAGATACTGGGTGCAGATCAGGAGCATATTAGATTAACAAGAAGCAAAGGTATTGAGGCACTGCTACGTAACGGGCCAAAGGACGGCCCTCCAGGATTTCTGCAGCCAGCCTGTGGTTTCTTCCCATACTTTTAGATGAGAGACACTCCCTCTTTCTTGAACAGCTTCAAGGGATGGATGATTGATTGTGTCTTTTTGTAATTGAACCAGGAGTGGAAGGTCCTGGAGAACAATCCCAACGTTGCCAATGGGTGTGCTACCACCAGCAGCGCGTGCTTCTGCCTTCAGCTCTCTATCGAAGGAGTCTGAAGCTTTGCCACAAAAATAGGTTGATGGCAATGGGTTGTAATGGTACCTCACTCATTGCTTTAGAAATAATCATTTCCACCCAAGGTGACATTTTCAAACTTCTGTTTTCAGGTCTTTTCAGCTAAGCTAAAAGAAATCTTTTTCAAAAACTTACAGACAAGAAAAAAAAAAAAACAACCCACAACCCTCTTTTATTTTATGGATCAAAGGATTTCCCAATAGATTAAGACTTCTCATTTCTAATATTGCAAATTCCTCATTTCGAGTGCAGAAGTAGAAAAAAAAAGAAACTCAAGTGTTAGATTTGGAGTCTGGAAAGGTGTTGGTGGGATTTTCCTTGGACCTGAAAAGTAGCGAAGGAAACAAATATCCAAAGCATAAATACTTATCCTCTAACTCTTTCCTTTATCCTGAACGCCAACTGGAAAAGTAGAAAGCCGGGAAACATATGTAGCATTGAATGAAAAGTTGGAAATGCAAAAGTAGCCGGTTAAAGGAGGAGAGTCACACACTGGGTTAAATCCAGAGCGGAGAAAGAAGACAATACTGATCAGCTGTTTCATATATCTCTCTAGACACATATGCACATACACACACAAACACAGCAAATGTGCTTGATCCTGCCCTTTTCTATGCAAGAGCGTATCTCAGAGTAAGCGATAAATCATCCACTTGGGCATATGCACACAGAAGCCAGTTTGAAAAATACAAGGAGCAGAGGAATTGCCATATTGAATCAGACTATTGGTCCATCAAGTTTGGTATCATGCCTCCAGCAGTGGCTAAGCCCTGATACTTCAGAGGAAGGCAACCCTCAAAATCCACAGAGCACTTAGCTCCGTCCATCGATGGGGGAGGGAAAAATATTCATCCTAAGCCCTGCAGGCAGTAAATGTGTCCTATAGAGTGGGTTTGGGGTTTCCTTATGCAGAGCTGCAACTGTAATTACTAGTTTGAAGCGGGACAGCAGAACAACGTTTGCAAACATTCATTCACATAAAAAGCCGCTGATTCACTTTGACATCATTTGTGACCCTTTTCCAGGAAGGTTCATTGGAGCAAGTGGTTTTGTTTATGGAAAGCAAAAGTTTGCTAAATACTCTGGAAGTGCTTCTCTGAACGTTTGTTTCAGAAATGACGTACTCAACCTTTTCATTTATCTCCACGCCTTTCGGTCATCCACGCCGGAAACAGAAACAGCGCCGCGTGATACGCGCATCGACACAGGCATGAAATCATGGCTTGCAAACGGCAAATACCCAAAGTGAAGGATAAAGAAATGCACAACAGATCAAAACACAATGTATGGGGAATTCCGGAAGAGGGGTGCTACTTTTTCAAATAAACCAACCCATGACCAAAAGTCTCCTTGAGGGACAGCCTGACATTTCTGGAAAATCATCCAGAGTATTTAACCTGACCTCCTGTGCCAGCAAAATTCACAGGCTAAATACATACTTCTGGGCTGAATCCAAAGTTAGTGTAAAGGGGAGAGTCTTTGTCACTTGTTTCTAGATCAATTTAAGTACACCATGTGCCACTGCAGAGTTAAATATCGAGGAAAAATACTTTGCTGTGTCCTTTACTGCCCACTTACGCTCACATCTTTGATTGCCCCTGCTCACAAAGAATTTTCTTGTGCCAAAATTCATCTGCAACACCCCTCTGCAAACCCCCAAATCCCTCCCTTTCTATGACTAAGGAGGTAGCAGTGAGCCGTGGATGGCTTTCATGAAAAATTGGTGGTGTATCTAGTTTAACAGCACATAAAGTTTACATAGGACTTGTCTTCCTTGCTATTAATTATAAGCAGGTGGGAGGGACAGAAGACTGTGCAGATAGAATGTAAAAGTTTCATTTGGGACTGGGCATCCTTTTTTCTTAATGCAAAAACAAAGGGTGGGCTCGCAAAATAAAAGTCTCCGGGGTCAGAATGATGCTGTTACGTTTGTACTATAAAAGACAAAAACCCCCTATGTTAAAAAGACTGTAACTATTAAAACTTATCAGCCCACTGACTTCAACAAAAAGGTTTAACCTAAAACACTTATCTATTTTAACAAGTCATATCTGCTTTTTGTTCACACACTTTAGACTCCCAGTGCCCCCAGAATTGCAACCCAGACACTTGATTTCGTAACTAGATTTGCTGAAATTTAGTCTGGGCAACTGGGTTGGGTCCATCCTGGCCTCCAACAGGTCCATGAGTCTCAGGGAACTAGTCAGTCTGCTTGGTTCGAACAGGAATTTCTCAAGTGCAGGTTAATTGCGTTAAAATGGAATAAAACTTTTGCAGTTTGGCAACCCCAGGAGGCAGAGACGAGGGTGTGAGCCTCATCTTGCTTCTCCAAAGCCCTCTCAGCCTCCCTTCCTTCTCCCACCTCTCAGATCAGCCTTATCAGCATGAACTGCGCAACACAGGGAACAGAACTCAATGTGATGTTCTTCTGTTAAATCAATTCCTATTACAGTTACAATTTGTTTTGTAGCTTCTTTTGTGGCTTTTTTTAAAAAAAAAAAAAAAAAAAAAAAAGAAAAATGTCTCTCCTGTTGTGATTTTTTTTTTTTTTCTCCCCCCGTTCCCTATCTCCTCCCTAGGGCCTCAGCTTGTGCCTCTGTGTAAGTCCTGGGGTCTTGGGTGTCAAATGTCAGGCCTTGTACAGAGCTGTCAAAGAGGAGAATGGGCTGAGATGATTGATGACTGCAAAGCCTGAAATCCAAACCTCTGCTGCAAATGCTTCTTTTACAAAAAAGCTGGGGCAACCCACAGTGGCTATATTCAAGGTCAGCTCGCATACCATTACACCCACCGCTTTGGGCTTCTAACAAGCCAACGCATTCATAGAGGGTTTCTCGTCTCTCTGTCCCTGTGTGTGTCTCTCTCTCTTTCTCTCCCTCCCCTTACTCTCCTGGCAACCCCCTGCCAAAATTTTCAAGCACTTAATCCCAATAAAAAAAGGCATGGCCTTTTTTTTTTCCTCCCTTCCCTCCCTTTCCTTCAGGCTGCATTCGCTATGAGGAGCCACGGGCTGAAGCTTAATGCTGCACAAGTCAGATGACAAGATTATTAATGGGAGCAGGGCAATGTCATATCTGATTTCATGCATATTCATGAATGGAGTCATACAGCTGGGACCATGCGCCATGAAGAGACAGAGCAAGAGAGAAACTTTTACACCCCCTCCTTGCCGTGAAGAATCTGATCCTGGAGATTAAGAGTCCTGCCTTGCAAAATTCAATTGTTCTCTTTATATGTTAATAAAAAAGGGGAACTGCTTGCATGATAATAATGACGTGGTGCCAAGACAGTACGAATATCTCTTTTTTCCCTGTCACTACAGTAACTGCCCTGAAGCCGATCTTGGCCTGGAGAACATTTTCTGAAAAAAAAAGGACATACATTATCACCTAAAACCAGAATGATTTCCAAAAAGTCCCAGCATAGGTTAAAAAAAAAAAAACAAAACAAAAAACAGAAGAAAAGGAAGCTTTGGTGATACTCCAGCGTGCACCCTAGACGAAAGGGGAGACGCTGAGTACAGGAGAACTCTATTAGGGTTCTGATTTGTACTCAGATAGCGCCTGTTCGAAAGAGGTGAGGGTTCAAGTACTAATAATATTTTACTCTGTAGCTTTACTCTGCAGCTAGCTCCTTTTGCTTTTTCAATAGTGCCTTACAAAACATGAGGAATTTTATTCCCATTTTACACCTGGGTAAATTGAGGCATAAAGTTATTATGGTTTATTGGCTCCATATCTGCCTTATCAGAAAGGTTCCCATTAACTTAGCAGGATAGGACCTGTAGGCACTTGAGCTGAAGTCAAGAAATGAATAGGAGAGCAGTAATGCAGCTATACCAGGGAGCTAATTCCATCTTCTGTTCTATGTTGAGAAATAACACATCTTCCTACAGGACACCAGAACAAATAGAAAAATGTAGGCACTGTGACACTTAGCAAAAGATCTATGGTATTTTTCCCTTTTCAAAATCCATCAGTATTATTGCTGAGGCTTTGTGAGAATTAAACTCTGTTATACCTGCCTCGCACACTATTTCTAAGTAAAAGTCTATTTTTCAAGCACTTAAAATATTCCATTCAGCTCTGCAGCAGCATCTACTTGTGAAGAGACAGAGGCACCCCGTTCCCGCGGACAGGTGAGGACCAAAATAAATAACAGAAGCAGCGTGTGCAACTGTGAAATCAATTTAGAATTTAATTGCTGAAAACCATCTGACAATAAACTATAACAGTGCATGAAATGGTCCTGTAATGGAAGTGGTGGCTATTCCTGGAGTCATTTAGAATTAGTTGTGGATAAAGCACAAGATTACAGTAGGAGACCAGACTAGATACTGGCCCTAGCAAATAGACAGATGACTTCTTTGCACCTTTAATTGCTATCATTCAAGGCCAGCAGCATATTCTCTCATGAGGATGCCAAACAATCCACGTGATCCAAATGCTCTTCTGTACAAGCTGATCTGAGTTGCCCATAGGGCTATCACAACAGGCTTTCTGGCACAGAGTGACAGAATGGGAATGCCTGGGCAGAGGCAGGCTTTCTGAAAAGCGGTGGGTTTATTCTGGTTTGGGGAAAGGGGATGAAGACAGAGATTATTGCTATTTTTCCTAGAGGGCTCATTCCATAGCAGTGTACAAATACATTCTCAGCTATGCAACTCTCATTGTGAAGTATATATATTTAGAGGGATAGTCCATATCTAGACAGGAGCAGGAAATAAAACCAGAAGTATCTCTAGTAAGAACAATTGAAAACTTGCTGGGCTGTGGCTCCAGCAGGTACAGTTTAGCAAGGGTTGGGAAAAGTGGCTGCAGTGTGCAATAAATCAAGTTTCACGGCAATAGCGGGGCAATACATCTTTACTGGGTAGAGCTAGGGCACATTGCAGGAATTTGGCTCTGCCACTGGACTAGCAAATGACCTTGAGTGACTCACTTTACCTCCCCATTCCTCAGTTTCCCCATCTCTAAATGAACGGCAACAACTACCTTCATTAAGTGCTTTCAAAGCATTTTATAAAAGCAAGATACTGCTGTTATCACTATGCAGATGGCTATGACTGTCATAATCAACTATCAGATGATAGTGACAGTCTTAAGGATTCCTCTTGAGCCCATACATAGCATACTGTTAAATATCAAACCATGTTTTAATTTCTACATTTGAGGATGTCACCTCCTATCTCTAATCATTTCTCAAGTAGTGGTTAATCTAAAGGACTGAAAAAATGCCTTTTTTTTCATTCAAACAAGCAAAGCAAAAAAAAAAGTGCCCACAACTGATAGAGATTAGAGCAGTGGGAAGAACATGACAGTGATATTAGAACAGAGGAAATAACATGTTAATGACATTCAATATTCTCCCCGTGTCAAGTCATCAGCATTTTTATTGCCACTTTTCCTCCGAATACAGTATGAGAATTTATTGAGACAATCTGTCTCCATCACCTGTGATATAATATATTTTATTCAATAAGATATGGAATAATATTTATCTTTCAATTCCAATGACTACTTTTAAGGGCCATAACAGCTTTTTACACAACAGTTACAAGTGTAGAGTTTGTAAGTTTTAATGCCAGACCTAAGGGCTACAAAGACTTTCCAACCAGGTAGAGAACAGTGAAACCAGTTTTCTGATTGTTTGCCCTTTGCTACGTTTCTCATTCATAAAAAAGCTGGTGCCAAAAAACAAACGGTCCAAATGCAGTTCCTGTGAGCTAGTTGTTAATGGAAACTGAGGCTAGGAGAAGCTGGTCCTTGTCATAAATTCAGAAACTCGGCAGCAGAGCCTGTATTTGATCTCCAAGGGGGAAGAGGACAGCCAAAAAAACCCTCTCACATTATTGCAAAAGAAAGGCAAGCCGAAGAGAAGCTGGAACAGTGAAATGAAGAAGGCTGAGGGTTTATCATCTGTGGTGTGGAGTGCATGTCTGCAATTTAACAGAACCAAGCCAACTCTTCAACTGGCCAGTCTGGGTAGCAATAACAGCACAGCTTTGCAAATGCAGATGCCACATCCCTGCTTCTGCAAATGTATGGTTTTCTCATGCTCCCGGAGGCAGCTGCATTTTGCAGCTATGGAGTACAGGGCCGCTCCCCCTGATTTTGGGGTGATACTGCAGAAGTGAAGCCTGGCTGCCTTCGTCAGACCCCCACACCGCCTTTCCTCAGGCCTTTCTATACCAGCAGTTTGGCTACTCTGTTTTGATCCTCAGTCAGCTTGGGGTCCCTACACAACCACGCTGACAGTCACAGTATCCCTTAAATAGCTGTAATTCATTCCACAGCCGACCCTAAGCAGCCTGAAAGAACCAGAGATAGAGCTGAGCTTGGCTTCAAAACAACTCTCTCCATGTACTTGAGATATTGCCAATCTAGGGCACATACCCTTAAAAAACAGAAGAGCAGGGGGAAGAACCAGAAGTGCCTAGTTTGCTAGGCTCTTTTTTTTTTTTTTCTTTTTTTTTTTCCTTAGTCGGGAAAGAAAGAGCAGTAATGCAAGAAAGGAGATGGAAACCAACTTTGAAATATAGCCACAGCTGCTCCTGTTCTTGCTCTCCTCCCTTCCCTCAATCACTCTACAAGAAAAGGCTGTGTACTTCAAATCATTTCCTGCCTGCAGCATCCTGATAAAGGCAGGCTTCCTGCCATTTGCCCAGCGAGCTGGCACTCTGTCCTGTGCTTGTTCCCCTTGACATGTCCTAAGGCCTTCAATCAACCTGCTCTGCAGATCCCTTAGCTAGCTGTGATCAGAGACACCAGATGCCATCAAAGCCGAGAAGTAGCTATGCTTGTGCCTACAACAGCATCCCAGACAGTCACGCCATCCCCTAAAACCAGTTAATCCCCTCCCAGCCCTGCTTTCCTGCTCTCTTTTTCACGCAGGTCCAGCTTGGCTGACTGGCTCCAAGCTGTCTTCAGCAGGTCGTTTGCTCTGCCTGGGCAGCCCTGGCTCTTTCTTCTTGAGTGGCATTTCTGCTGCCTACCGAAAAGAAAAATCACTTGGGCAGAAGTGAGGCCCATCACTTCCTCACAAGCCAGAGCTTTGTAAAGGGGCTGAAGAGCTCTCTCATTCCCTTTGTGCATCTCCTAGCTCATCAGGGACAGACTGGCACGTGCAGCAACAGCCACAGCAACGTCTTGTAAAGTTGAGGTTCTCGAAAGGTGGTGCCAGAGGAGTGAGGAAAACATCAGGAGAGAGCAGGGAATAACCTAACAGTGTCAGGGTAGGAAAGCAGTCAGGTTTTCAGAGCCCAAGCGTCTGTGACTCCACACACACTGCCAAGAAAAGTTAGGAGACACTAGGAGTTGTGTATGCACCTCTGGAAATGCTTTTTCTGCTAAGAGTACTCCTCAAAAAAAACTCATCTGCCCCCATTTGAATAAGGGATCGATTCGCAGTTCAGTGGCTGTGGTGGAAATTTGACTGGCCGTGGGCTCGCCGGGGTACCCCTCCATCTGTGCTCCTCGCATCGCCCACCACCCTTGTACCAAAGCAACAGGTACGAGCAGGCCACATCTGCTTGGCAACAGGCAAATGTCATTTTCAAGCACATCATGTTAAGCCTTTGTCCCTGTGGTCACATCCATCTAAACCTACTGCCAGTTTACTCCCTTTAACTAATCCCCTATTAAACAGCCAATGGCAAATATAAACCTTGTTTTTGAAGTTGCCTTTCACGGGCTAATGGAAACGACATCGCCGCAGTCGGCATCGGTGCCTGCTCCCCAGCCCAGCTCACCCCAGCTTCCCACAGATCACAGGTTTTTAACGTTTTCAGCGTTGCAGTGCCTGTATCCTGCCGTCTGCTCCCACCCAGGTGTCCAGGGGTGAGGACCTGGTAGAGGGGCAAACGTGGAAGCACGGGCTCCTACCTTCCCGGGGCTCTGTGCACCTGGGTGCCTCCTCCTACACCCACAGCCACCGCCAAGGAGATGGGGGCTGATGCTAGAGGACCTCTCCGGTGCCCACAAAGGTGTGTTGTCCCTCTCTCCCTCCCTCCCCTTTGCTCTCTCTCGCACACACTCCTCCTCTCTCCCCAGCAGTGTGGCTCCTTGCCAGCATATTGCACTGCCTCCGGGTATCTCACACTCCTTTGCTTGGCTGACTCTTTACTCACCTGGCCCCATCGGATCTTTCTGATTTCATTCCTGCCTTCCCTTTAGGCACAAAACTTGTCGTTATTACATTTTCCACTCCCTGCTGGGCCGTTGCTTTGCCTTCCTAATAATTCAGGATACTTTCAAGTAATTTGGGGTGTTTAATTTGAATCTTTCTCTTCTTCTTCCTCAGTTCAGAGGGAGTAGGCATTTAAGCAGAGGAAAGGAAGCTGCTCCTTCCCTCTCTGCACGTTAATAGCCCTGCATGCATGTACGCATGTCATGTGCATGTTCTATCTAATGATTGATATAGGTAGTCTATATGCATATATATACATGGTCTGATTGCTCTGAAGTTCTGGCCACCCCCTTCTCCTGTGGCACTGAGACATGTTGACCTCCCATTGCTTCCTATTCACTTGACACCAGGGTGTCTGGTTTTATCCAAATGAGCGGTTGAATGAAGTTCTTGGCACAATTTTTTTACTTCGGAAAGGAAGACAAAGAGGTCTTTCATTACTAACTTGCAGAAGGCACTTCCCTTACCTCTGCTCCCTCCCTCACGCACCTCAGTCGGCAGGCAGACTGGTCAAATCAAACAGGGAAATCTTGGGGGGTAGAAAAAAAACCTGCTACAATTATTTGGCATCCGATCCTCATTTACTGTGCACACATTATCACAGTCCCAGCTCATATAAGAAATCTGGTGTGAGCAGTATGGGCTGGATTTGACCCATCTTATTTATTCCAACAGAAGTACCCACAGAGTTTTATAGGGCTTCAAATATTGCAGAAGCATTAAAAGTAAAGCAAACAGGTGGCCTTTTATTAAAAAAAAAAAAAAAAAAGCTGAAGCTTTATAGGCATATAATATCAGACGATGTACATAGGAAATATAAAACGTGCATGGGGAGGAGGCAAGCAAACACTCGTCAAATTTTCATTTACGACATAAGCTCCCAGTCCCATGCCTGATACATGAAGTTGGACCATTATTTCCCAATGGGGTCCTGAGAAGGGCTTGTTCTGTCCTGAGTTTCCCATTCCTCTGGGCACAGTGGGGGGCCCTGAATCTGATTTTGGTGCCTGCTGTCTTCCCCCTGCATCGCTGCAATGGTGGCAGCGCTGTACCCTCACCTTTTTAAGATAAAAGGAATAGAGCATCTTCAATAGCAAGACAGCTTTATTGGTTGATACTTCTAAGCCCAGGCTAATTTGCCTTCAGAATAGAGTTTAGAAGTTGCCTGTTCTTCTATCATTTGGGGAATTTTGCGCAAGGCTTTTTTCCTCCTCTGGTAAGCTTTTTATATACCTAAGAGAAATGGAAAATAAGTCCCGCAAGACAGAAGACTGGACTTCATGGGAGTATCTTTAGTGTTATAAAAACATACACAAAAATGTAATGTGACTCCCAAAAATATTTACCAGAGGAGAAACTGAAGAAATGCTGAAAATAGGCATTGCCCTGCACTCTAAGAAAACTTTTGACCACATTCGAACATCCGAATTCTACCCATGTGTGTATGCCTAATGTTTCTTACTGGATAATTTTAGGTACTTCAGAAGAAAATAGTTAAAGAAGATATATAACTTGCAGGGCCTTGGATGAAGTTTGAGCCATCTGAAGCTATACCCTGGTGACGATTTCTGGTGGGCTTCAAGTTGGCCACCTACACAGCCATCCAGCCTAAGCAAGTTGTTTGGGCTCCTTCTGTAGACCACAGACAAAAGTTGGCCCTCTGAAAGGACAATTCCTCCTTATAAATTACAAGTAGCTGCATTTTTCCAGTGACAACAGTCAATCTGTTTCCATGCTCACTAGAGAAGTGGAGGTAACTGCGTCCCAAGACAGGTGAGATTAATTGTCCTGTCAAAGGGTTTTCTCTTCTCCATGGTCTATAGAGACAGCCCGCGAAACTACTGATGACTAGACTAGAACTAAAAGACTAACTTAGATCAGGATAAAATTCAGAGGTGAAACCCACCTTTGTGGCTCTGAGTGAGATCCAGCTCACATTTCCACTCTAGAGGCGCTGTGAGGCCAGGGATGTTGCCTCATGTATATCAGGGCATTTCGAAGTGCTATTCAAACTTCATGAACCTGGATGCCAGGTAAGAAAAGCCTGAACAACGCATCCAGGGATGAGCTTGGAGCAAAGCTGTCTTCCCTGTGTGCACCATAAATAGCAGTGATGCCACTACGTGTGGACATTGAAATGCTCCTGCTGCCTAATTTCCAGTTCTCTTTCTCTCTGAAGTAGGCGTAACAAGCCCCGTAACACCTTTCAGGTAGACCCATGGCAGGCAGCGGTGGAGATAGGTGAGGTTACAGACCCCTGTCAGTGCCAACTGGCATAGGGGCACCAGGAACATTTTAAATTTGCTAATCCCTTTTCAAAAGATGCAAATTGCTAAGTCAGTTCTAATGCCAACTTGGCTGCTTCTCTTCAACCAAAGAATTTAATACAGCAGAGGTCCCCTGAGAAGGAAAAATAGATTAAACCCCCCCTAAAACTTTGGTAGTTGGTTTTACGTACTGTGAGCCTCAGGCTGCTACTTGAATTTCACTTCAAAGGTTTACTGCAAAGTATCAGCTAATTTTTTCTATCTGCCTGGTTATTCTTTAAAGGAGAAAATTTCATTAACAAACCATGGATATAAAATATGAAATCAGAGATCAGCTACTGCAGAGGAGAAGCCAAACATCACTAAAAAGGATTAGTTTCTTTCACTGTCTAGAAATTTCTCATGGAAGACCTTGGCTGCCCTTTTGATATTAAAACTTCCTAACAAGTATTACACAGGAGTTTTAAATTAGAACTTGCTGTCATTGGGACAGTTATAAACTCTTAAATATGTCCCTCTGCAAGTTGAGCTCCTGCAAAATGCATGTATGCACGGTGGAAATCATTGGGAAATGGGTGTGTATTTGTGGAAGATTGCCAGTCGGACCCATTAATTACCGCAGGAATTCTGCCAGCTGATTTATAAAATGAGCACCCAAGTTATTCCAATTAATTCCCATAATTCCACTCTGGATAGTGAACCACTAGTCAAAGTAAAATAAAGTTTGCTCCCAAGTGTGACCTAGGAAAACCAATTTTCTTTCCTACCGTGAATTCAGTAGAGTTCCTCTGGTTTATGCTGGGGGAGAGGATCATTGCTTCCCAGGTTGCTTTCTAATTAATAATTATATATAGTGCAGTTGGGCAAGGTTACAGGCCCCCTCCAGTGCCAGTTGGCACAGAAGCACCAGGAACATTTGAAATTTATTAATCCTTTTTTTTTTCCCAAAAGATGCAAATTGCTTAAACAAAAAAAATCGGAGAGGAGAGAGCAGTACTGTGAGTTTTAGGCACAATCACGAGTCAGGGGCAGAGGCACCTGCCTGCTACTAAGAAATATTGTCATTTCCATTTCCATGGCTTTCTTTTGCCCTTTACCTTCTGATATTGGCCACATTCCCAGCCATCACCTGAAAGCCCAAACAGTGTTCCAGGAAGCTGTAATGTGCTTGTGTGTGTGTGTAAGGGACTTTTGGCTCCCTTGAACGTCTGTATCAGGTCTAGGAATATATGAACTGTGACTAGCATACCAATCACTAGAGGTAACTGGAAACTCTATTTTCCATGGAAATTTAAAATTTGTATGTGAAAAGTCAAATCATTTTGGTGTTTGAGCATTCTGTTTCAACAGGACATCAAGGTTTTCTGCAGAGTGAACATTTTATTTCAAAGGGGGAGAGGGGGAAGAGCATATTGTTAGCTCAGAAACAGTTTCAGACTTTCAAGAAAAATTCCAAGCAGGCTGCTAATAACACTTCAGTGGTATCTGGCATAACTGAAAACTCCACTGGAGCCAATCAAGCTAAGCCAGTGTAAAAATGGCGTAAGTGAAAAGAAGCCGGTCACGTTAAATTGGAACGAATTTATAAAACCGCACTTCCTTTTCACCTGTTGTAGAGGGTCTTTTCCCCCCTTCCTGGGGAATCAATCTATTCTTCATTCTATTTCAATTCCATTTTCTAGTTCTTAAGCCCATGAGCAGCGGCCCTCTCTGGCTTTGAATGCTTTATAAAAACGAGTAACAAAGTACCGACACAATATTTTCCTTGAAAATACTTTTGTTCTAAACATACAACTCCTGCTTTGGACTCTAAGATATTTGCTTTCAATGTATAAGAGTAGAGCCAAGCAGAACCCGACTCTACAACCTGTTATCCAATGAAGTATGTGAATTTTCCAGACCAACTTGTTACATCTGTTCTATATCATCATATCTTAGGTTTTTTGGTTTTATGATGTCATAATCTCCCAAACCCACGAACAAAGCAAAGTTTACCCAGGTCAATTGCAAATCTTCCCCTCCTCCCAATTTTTTCTTTGTTTGTTTTATTCCATTTCTGACAACAATAATCTCCTTTAATTGCCGGTTCTGCCAGCCGCACAATGGACCTTGCCTTCTGTTATCTGACCAGTAGAGCTCATAATTAGTGCTTAATTATAGTTTATAGAGCCACTTTGGTCTGATAGGAAAAATCTGCTTTGTTACAGTCAATGAAGTATTTAAAGCTATGTCCAGGGTTGGGATAGGTTTATTAAACACTTGGGTAGGCAATAATAAACTAACATTGATTGAGCAACTAGATAGCTTTCTTTTATGCGCTGGTTAAAAAAAAAAAAAATCCAGATAGAATTAAAAATAACTTGGCATGGTAATGGAATGTCTCCGCTAAGAACACGCGGCTGCCAGTGGGGTCTATCGCGTTGGATGTAACTCAATCTCAGCTCCAGAAAAGAGCACTTTGCAAAATATGTGGCAGCATCATTGCTATTATCTGAAAAGGAGGAGGGAGAAAGAATTCACTAAGGTCCTTCAGTCTGTTCAGAGCTAAATAAAGAATGATACTGCTGAGCATGGGTGTGTTTCTAGGGGAAGCTGCCAGAACTAATGAAAAAGCACGGAGTTGATTTTCTTTTTAATTTTGCTTCCCTGCTTTCCAAGTCTTTCAGGGGAAATTGGAGATTGTCCTGAAATCATGACAATTTTGAGTTTTACATAGCAAATTCTGGTACAAACACAAACACATTTTATCTGCCTGCAGGTGCCCTCACACCTATCAGCTAACTGAGACAATATTATGCTAGGCTTGGTTCCAGTTGGTCTGCCAGGCCACACAGACTGAAATGGGGAAAAGTGAAATAAAATAACAATTTTTGAGAAATGGAGGAGGGAAAGGATTGTGCAACATCATTTCTCACTAGTTTTCATGGCAGGTGGTAGCCTGTCTAACCACATCATTCACCCCTCTATACCAACAAAAAGATTAACAAGAGGTGCCTTTTAAAAGACACAATTATTTTTTCACCAGGTGTGATTTTCAGAAGGGAAATTATTTTCAAGATCTGCGTAAGAATTCAGTTTATTCTCAGGGGGGCAAAACTGTTTGTTGGGTGGGTTACATTTATCAAACCCAAACCACCAATAATTTCAGTGATATTAACTCCTCTCCTCATATAGGTATTTTCCTCAGTTCTTTCCTTTTCTCCTGAAAATATGACGCACTTTTCCATTTCAAGATATGATGAGATTTCCCCTTTTTCTGGAGGACACAATTTTTTTTAGCCTTTCTTGGGGGAAGAGAGAGAAAAAGAAAGGGAAGAAAAATCTGCCAAAATGAAATCACCAAAGAAGGTTTTTCTAAAGTGACAGCGGCATCCTTCCTTGTTTAGCTGTGGACAGATGGAAGGCCACTGAAATGTGCAGCCTCGGTCTATAGTCGGTTTATTCCTCTCATAAGTTTTGTTTCTTTATCAGGGAGGGTGATTTCATCATACTTGAAATAAATAGCTAAACAGATGATTTATTCATCACACAAGGTAGAACGGTGATTACATTTGACTTTTTTTGATACACGTGATTGTGGTTATTTAAATGGACTCGGATTAGAACAGGATTGGACACCTCTGAAAGTTGCATTTGCCCTGCTGCTATTGAGTTTTCTTCTGTCTCTTCCCAACTGATGAAGTCATATTGTTATCAGCGGTATATATAACACTGTAACGTGGTATCACCATATCTTGGGGAAATGGAATTTGCACAGGATGCCTGTGCTGAGCTCATAGATGAATTTCTATTGTCCATTATCGTTTATATCTAATATGAACCGTGCTACACAGCTCGTCTCTAATCCCCATGCTTGTTAAGGAGCTTAAAGAGTAAAATCAGTTGATTTCAGGGCCTTTTGGAGTTCAAGGTCAAAGTGATTATTTCCTTTTTTTTTAAAGGCACGGACTCATCACAGTTTCCAAAGTTCAGTTCTTTCCTGGTTCCCTAATTAGAAACCGTACCAAGAGCATATCTGGAGGCTTTTATACATGAGATCAACCCCTTGCCCTGGGACCAATTACGGAAAAATAGCTTTACACATTTCACTGTTTGAATACACGATGATCATACATGCTGTCGTGTTCTGCAGTGAAGCCACGATAAAAATCATACCATTAGCAATTTTGGTCTATACCATTACCATAGTTTAGAATAAACATATTCACACCAAAGCATAAGCCCATCTCATACAAATACAGTCATGACATGCACTTGCATGCATGAAGTCACATGCATTGGAAACTTATAGGAAAAAAAAATTCATAAATTAAAGTCAATATCAGATTTTCCTCTCTTGGACACCTCTCACTTTCCCTTAGAAAAATGCACAGTTTTGTGGAAAACCCAAAAAGCAAGCAAAAAAAGAAAGTCTCAGTTTTCAAGTAAAACCAGATATTTCCACAGAAAGTATATGTTCCCCATGATTTTTTTTTGTTTGTTTATTTAAAACCTGATCATCCTTAGTTATATATAAACATATATTTACACTAATTCCAAATTCACGCACACTGCTAGTATAAAAGCCTGGTTACACAAATAAGAATTTGAATTACTGCTTTACAGTCTTTATAGCCCTGACACATATATTCGTACATATCATATAGGTAGGTATAGATATACATATGTAGACAGATGCAAAGACAAGTGGGCAATAAGCATGTGAACCCATTATCGGAGCCTGTCCCTATGTGTAAACTTAAAACCTCTTCTAACCAGTGATTTTCTTTCAAATTTAAGCGGTATCTGAATGAGTTAAAAAAAGGGTTAGAGATTAGAAGGGATTGTTTAGGATTCAGGAGACAGCTTTACATTCCCCTTTTTGAGAGCTAATAAAATATATAATGCATGTATGTCCCTAAAACACTCTTATTGCTCCCTCTGCCCATCAACGCTTTGGTCCCCAAGTTGCTGCTAGTGCTGCTGATGTGAGCCCTGGCCATTGACCTCCTATTAACCTCTGTAGCAACCCACAGATATTTAAACGAAAGGCACACCGTGGAGCGGTGCCTGATCTGGTGAGAGACAGAATCAGCTCCCCTGGGCTTGAGCCCATCTCCGAAGCAGAGGGTACAGGAGAAACCCAGGGAGTCCTTTACTAAAAGGGTTCTTCCATGCCATGAGCACTGGAGACCTTTGCAAAGGCTTGCTTTATCTAGAAGCATATTAGGAATTCAGATCAGGCAGTATCAGCATTTATCAGACATTTAACTTTTAAGAAAGTGCTGCCTAAGCGTGACTTCGTAAGTGGCTCCATGCTCTTGAAACGCTGCTGAAAGCCTAATGGAGACGGCTCTGTTACTTTCACCAGCCTTGTTCAGTGCTCTGTTCAGGACAAAACACTTGACTTCTCTTTTTTTTCTTTCTTGAAGTCCATAATGAAGACCAAATACCACTTCTTCCATTAATTAACATGGCTAGAGAGTCACAGACCCCCCTTGATCCTTTGAACGGGTGCTGATACTCGGAGCTACTGCATCTAAGCCTCTAAGCCATTCGCAGTATCTATCCTCCTCCTTCTCTGCTCTGCACAGCTTAGAGAAAAGGGTTGATACTAGGTCAATAGGGTCAGGATCTGCTGTAATCCTGCAGGAGAGTTCATGATAGAGCCTGAGCACATCAAGCCAAAAAAAACTGTTTAGATTACCTCTCACACAGATCTTTTTTTCTAAAGTGATTTACCCCCAGGTTTCACAGGGCATCCTAAAGGGCAGGGCATCCTAAAGGAATATCAAAAGTAATAGACTCCACAGCCATATTATTTCCTGGGGATATTACCAAAGGAAATCCAACCTTGTAAAAGGATTTAAGTGGCACATAAGTGGTCCAGGCCCTCTTCAGTGGTAAAAGTTTCGCAAGATTAAAAAAAAATAAAAAAAGTTGTTGTTCGATGAGCAGTGGAACTAATGATGCCCAGTTTTTTCAAGTATGTATGTCCTGCACATTGCCTAAGTCACCGGACACGATACTCTGTGCTGCCTCCCCCTCCTTGCCGTCGCTTCAGAGACCCTTCCGACATCACCTGCCTATTCAGCTCAGTAAAGGGCCAAATGCACTACCGCTGGTTCAGGTCGACCTGTAAACAGTCCGATCTATACGTCTGCACTGCCTGAGTCGTCTTTTCTTCCAACAGGAAAACTCTCCCCTCCACCAGCTGCCAGTTCCCCAAAAGCATTTAGTATCATAATGCTAATAAATACTTCTATTCCTGTGCCAAATTTTGCTGAAACTAACCAGAAAGTTCAAAACTTATGGGGGAGAAACTGGCAGATGGATGGACAGAGTCAACGATATGTTACTAAATATTAACAGGGTCTTCCCCAATGCCGTTTTAGCTTAATTACTCGTATCAGCACCTTCTCAACTAAACAGATGAGTTGCATCATGGCCAAAAGATCATGAAATAGGACCCTTGTTGAGCCAATAAGGGGAAATGGGTAAAGGAGTTCATGACCTTCAATTTGAATCAATCCTTACCAGCTTTTTAAAATTCAAACAACCATTAAAAGTAATTCCAAACAGATTCTATCTGCCATAATAGTGACTAGCATGCCCAAGAGATGGTATTTAAAGTACCCAGTCACTAAATTTCATAGTGCTTTATAAATCAGTATCAACACTGTGAATTACTTCTGAAAGCAAACTTGGCCTCTTGCAAATTCTGGGACCAATTCTGAAAACATAGAAATGTTTCTGCCCACTTACATCAGCCCAGCAACAAGGTTAATCTAGATGCCTGGAAATATTTACTTTTATAAAGCCCATTGAAAAGTAATTCAGTGGAAGTACAAAGAGGAAGAGGAAATAGCTATCAAACTACTTTCATTTCATCTTGGAAAAAGGGGTGCCTGTCCTTGCCAGTCCCTCGATGCTGGGGCAGAAGAAAAATATCTATTCTCACCATGCCAGGAGCAAACAGTAGGAGATGGGAATGAGAGAGGTGCTGTGAAGAAGGAATGGGGAGAAGAGGTCGGTTGGGATGGCTAAAGGCAAGAGTCCAGCAAAACAAAGCGATGAACATTCATCCAGCTCACGTCAAAAAAGACACGTAAGGCTTGTAACATATTGACAAATCCCTCACCAAACCAAAATGCAAGTTGCAACTTGAAAAGCTAAAGCATGCAAACGCTTGCAAAATAGACCCTACAGCACTAATTCCAGCCCTACTAAGCCAACTAGGATACTACTCTTTTGCATGAAGCACAGCTAGCTTATTTCTGAGAAATCATCTCCCAGAGCAAAAATGCAGAGTTTTTTCCCGGCTCTATTAAGGAAACATGCCAGTTTCAGGCTTCCTACAGGGAAAGGGAATAATAAAAAAAAAAAGAGTTTATAAATTATGAAAAGCAAGTTGACAGTGTGTCCTTATAAATATGAAGATTACCTATGCTACCCTCATGAATCTGAAAAGTCACAGTTTAAAAAAATGGTAAAAACTACAGATTCAGCAAACTGAAAAATAATGGGCAGGTTTTGCTGACCAGGGAATAGTCTGCAATTTAGTTCTTTTCTTGTTTAACATTTACTGTATATTTCACCATCCAGAAATATTATTATGTTTACAGGAAAAGTCCCATTTTCCACAGAAAGGTCCCACTATTGACAATATGAATATCACAGTGAAATACAGTCTGATACCTTGGAATATCCTCTGAATCTATTTAAAGTCCCCAAGGAAAATCCTCTTTTTCTAAAAACAAAGATATTTGTTATGTCAGCCAGCATATATTGACACACGGTTATATATGAGTGTGTGAGCCTGTATGAAAAAGTCACACGTACAGTTTCTTACTTACAGTTACTATTTCTAATAGCTCACCAAATCACAGTATTGGGAAACTTTACGGATAAAGTGATGGACTGATCGGTTTAAGAAAGACATAAACATGCAAATAAAAGTGTGTCTTTTCTCTCATCCGATGCCTATATATGTAGTACATTTTACACTATAAACTATGCTGATCTCAACTGAAGAATCTAGGCACTGCTGTTACTAACAG
This sequence comes from Fulmarus glacialis, assembly GCF_000690835.1. Taxonomy (NCBI): domain Eukaryota; kingdom Metazoa; phylum Chordata; class Aves; order Procellariiformes; family Procellariidae; genus Fulmarus; species Fulmarus glacialis. Next base: position 24,257 of record NW_009211022.1, read on the forward strand.
TTAATCTTTTTCCAAGCCATAGCAAGTGCTCACTTTGTGTTGATAGTCACTAGAGTCACTGGAGACTAAGGTGCCCCATCCAATAAATGGTTTGAAATGTCAAAAAGTGCCTTAGTCCCAGACTGAAATGAAAGTTTCAAGTCAGGAAAATTTTCACAAATTTAAAATGGACAAAACGCTCCATTACCAAAAGTCAGTTTGGAACTTCAGCGTCAATTAATTCTGGCAGCTTTTGGAACAAAAAAAACACGTATATTTTTATTAGGAGCACAAACAACATTGAAATGGGTCACTTAATGCTTTCAAAACTTCCTCCTTTGCAATATGCGGAGGCTGAGAATTAAATTGAAGCTGGCCTTTTTTAGCAAGAAAGCAAGGAGAGTCAGACTTCCCTGAAAATTTCCCCGTTACATCTGCTGAGCACAGCTTTGGTTTTCTTGGGAATTATTTTCTGAAACACACCAAGTTTTCTCTATTAGTGCTGTATAAATATCATCTCCAGTGCAGAGCCTGGAGGGAGTTCAGGAGTATGACTTAATCAGAATAACTAACATGTATTCAGAAGTTTGGTTTGGAAAGTAACTGAGAATACTGAATAGATTCGGCCAGCCCTTCTTTGATTAAATAGCTTAAACTTTACAAGGAAGACAAGTTCTCTTCAGCATAAAACCAATCTTTTCAATCTGAAAAGGTGTCCACCAGATCTGCATTCATCTTCAAAGTCCTGTTGAATTTTGGAAGCATGGAAATAAAGAAATGTTGTAAGAAAAAGAAGGAGTCATAATTTTGAATTATTGAGCAAGGTTAAAATTTACATTTTCAATTTGGGAGATGAAAAATTTTCTCTTAGAATGATTTTCTGCTGGAAAAGATATCACTTTTCCTTAAATATATAATTTCTATAGAAAAAAAAATTAATTTGTTCCCCAAAGTTTGATTTTCTGTCAGGAAAGCTGAAATGATACTTCCTGTAAGCCAACATTGAAAGTTTTTGTCCAGTTTAGATTAAAGCTTGTGAATTAATCCCACTATGCAAAGCTGGAACTATAACTGCCTTGTATGGATAAACAAGGTTAAATGCACAAAAGAAGACTATAAAACAGCTGTATCCTAAGGAAATAACCCAGCTGGAATCAAACCTGAAGGATTTCATGTTCCCCTCCCAACACTTGGTAGAAGCCTGGAAGATACCTGCAGGAGACCCACAGGAGATTGTACCTACCAATGAATGCGGGAAAAAAAGGCAAAAAGCTGCCTCCAAGAGAAGCGGGAGATGCTTTTGGGCACAGATTTCAGCATCATGGCCTGAACCCTACCTAGGGGTGAACAACCTCGTCCCCTGTGTCTGGTAGATCCTGACAAATGTGCAGAGAGCCCCTCAGCACCAATATGAGCCTTTTCCTTAAGCTTTGCTCCCCCCCCCCAGCTCAGATTTACACCCCGAGGGAGTTTTTGTCATGTGCAGTTTCACGTGCAGTGATCGACTACAGATATCAGGGACTGGATAATTCAAGACTGATTCACAGCCCAGTTCAGTCTGAACAACTGGAGAATGGGCATCAAGAAGTTGTGAATCACTGTGGTTGTAGCATCTCATTATCCCTTTGCAGGTCATTTGGTTTTGTTTTGTTATGAAACACCCAAAGCAAATTTTGAAAGTTTTGGGTTTTGTCATAAAACAAAAACATTATGAGTTTTTTGTTATGAAAAAGAACTAAAACACAAAACTATCAGTTTTCTACAAGTTTTTCTTTGTCTCCTAAAAATACCATCTTAGGGTTATAAAGAGTGGAATACTTCCTTCAGAATAGCATTAAATTAATTATAAAAATAATAAAAATAAGGGGTGCAATACTCAGTCCAAGTCCTCGTCTGACTATACAAAGTGTGGAGATGTTTTGTTATGCAGCACAGGGTCCTGGATGAGAGGGATGGAGGACCACAGCAAGGGTCGCTGCCTACCCTCCCAGCTGCCCAGCTCCACAGCAGAAACCCTTGGGTTGCCTTGGGACAGCAAAGGTTTTGCAGCAAATACAATTTTCTTGCTCTGCTGCTAAATCACGCAGCAACTCTGGAGATGCCCGGTGCAACCACCCCGGCCAAAGGAGTTAGCCCACCATTGCGGCACGGAGCCCAGCAACCTGTGACTGAATTAAAGAGATGGAAGAAACACTGCCCCGGAGGGACGTGACCCACCAGCTTTTGGATTAGTCATGAAACTTCCCGGTGCAGTGGCCTTGCGAGTGGTTCAAACAGAGGCACAGCACAGTGAATGCTCCCATTGTGAACCGCAGCTGGAGTTTGTTATTTTATCTCTAGAGCTGTCTTGTGTTTTCCCCTTTTCTCATTTACATACTGAACATAGGATTTTCCACAGCATACTCTTTC